>NC_082395.1:1821817-1914317 GCF_031168955.1 Gadus macrocephalus | reverse complement strand
CAGGTCCGTTCGCAGCTCCTCCAGTTGGACTCTGGGGCTTCATGCCAGCTCAAAGCTTCCTGGTGCCACTCAGTATGTCCGGTGTGACCGCTGGATGGGTTCGCCCGTTTGTCACCTCCCACCTCAAGCCCTTTCATCTCCATACGCAGCGGAGAAGCACCATCGTTTGACACGCTGAAGGACACGGCAGACAGCGGGCCGTTGATCACCCCTCGAGGAGCACAACCCAAAGCCCTCTTGACTTGGGTCGGCTCTTCAGATCCTCTTTCTGATCCATCCCAGCTGAAGTGGCCTCTTATACATATTTATAGTTTTCTTTTATCACAGACACATATATTGGTAGAGGTTATTTTCTTTACCTTGACACGTTTCGACGGATACACTTCTTCTACACCGTCTCAGACGTCTCTTATACCGGCCTGCTTGTTCCACAAGGGCACCCAAAGCCGGCTCAACTTTTAACAAGCAGAGGAACTCGTAAAGAACAAGTTGAACTTGTCAGGGCTGGTTAATCGATCTGTCTGATCCTCTGTCCTCCTTCAGAGACAGCCTGTACCGCGGCACAGAGGAGGCATTTATCACATCGATTCACCCCCCCCCCCCCCCCCCTCTCCTTTTCTCCATCCAGCCCTCATTCCATCAACTCCTCGTCTCTCCATCCACCCCCCCTTCCATCAGCCACCCCTCCTTCTCTCCTTCTCTCCATCAATCCACCATTCATTCAATCAACAGCGTCTAAACCACTTTTGTTACTTTTGCTTCCAGACAACATTTTGCCTTCTACCAGCCTCCATTTATAAATATCAAAAAGCCACTAACAGGTAAACAACATTTTCGAACAAAGGTTGAAAAATCAAACCAGTGCAGACATCAGCGTGTATGGAAGAATACAAAGACGAATTACCATGAATATGTAATTATATTGATAGCATATCCTGGTAGGACTCGCACAAAGAAGCACACACAAACAACTTTGTGGCAATTATCCATGCACATACAAAGGACCACACCGTCTGGGAGATTAAACTGTCTTCTCTAACATCCGCTAAATGACTTCCTTGTCCCGATTTTACCGAGGAGAATTTAGTGTGCTGCTGCTCCAAATGTACACAACAGGTTTCTGTAGCCCTGGAACCAGAAGAATCTGAAGCTCGTGTTTCATCTGCTCTGCTCATATGAATCTGGTCCCCCTCCAGATCAGATGGATTCTCAGAAGACCCGGGCCTCGTTGGGCCAATCACAACGCTGTATCTTATATTGGGCAGGATTGATATATGGACTGATGATATGGACTGTGAAAAGGAACCAAGTTGCCTGACACATTTGTGAAATGGTCTGGCGATGTCAGGCTGGTTTTGCTTTGTTTTAGTTTAGTTTTGTTTTGAGGACTTGTATGGCGATTTACTGCCTTTTTGTCCATAAACTCATACTGACAGACGCACGTTGATTAGAAAGAGAAGTGTTCTACTGCCATTGTTTACACTCGTTTGCGCTAAATGCCCTCCTGCAGGTCGGTTGCGAAGAAGTGACGAGGAAAAGACGAAGGATACTGGTGACGGATGTTTGAGTAAAGCCAGGGAGACAGTGATGAGGGTTTGATCCGCCTGGGTAAATAAAATACATTAAGTCCTTAACCAACACTCCGACATCAAGGTCCCTACAGCCATTAGTTGCCAGGGAAACGAGACTTCCTTAGAATGATCAAAGTCCAATCTCACGGCTAGTTCTGATGACTCAGCAGAAAGCCCAACCCTGTGAGTGACAGGCCGGTTCTCCACGGAGCGTCCGATCCCAGTGCCCACTCAGGGCAGGGCCAAGAGGGGGGCGATTGCGTAACATTTTGATGTTATTGCGATGGAAAATCCAAAGGAGCTCAGCCCCAGCAGCCCCAGGCCCCGAACACGCTCGCTGACTCAAGACAACCGAGGAACGGTTCATCAACCCGCTCACACTCTCTCCTTGGGGAGAAGACGGGCAACGGAAGAGGATTGACAAACATTTCATGCGCAAAAAGTGTCATAAAAAGGGGGTGGGGGATAATATAACAAGCAGCGCACGTTGTCAACATGCGTCAATTAGGGAATCAAGCGATTTGGGAAACTAGGTGATTACTTTTCCGCTTACATTTACATTTTACATTCAGGGCGTTTAGCAGACGCTTTTATCCAAAGCGACTTACAATACGTACATTTTTCAGAAGAAAGAGAAACAACAATATATCGCTGTCGGTACAGTAAGGATGTTCATAGAACCAAGTGCCAAGCACTAACAATCACTAGGTTAACCAATTCCCATTTTTTTTTCTTGATATGATCCACTGATGATCTGCTTTAGATGACGTGGGTTCAGGGAGGTGAAGTGCAGACTGGGACACCATGCTGCTGAAGACCCCATGGCCTGTACAGCTAGTTACAGACTGCTTTTTCATTACCCTGCCAGCTCAGGGGAAGACTAAGTCCAAATTTGGACCTTCAGGCAAAACGTACGAGTATGACCCTCCATGATGCCTCTTAAGGGATAATATATTTCTAAAGATCCCCTCATCACTGGGTTTCATGGGGGGCATTCAGTTTAGACAGGAGAAAACATCTGTTGCTGACAGATGGGAGGTTAATAAAGCCTGGTTCTACCTCTGATTAAATAAAGTTCATATGAACAGAATATTAAAAAAAAGGTACATTTACACATGTGGGAATGAAATGGTTTGAATTTAGTTAAATGTTATGTAAGGATTTCTCTATTAAATTAATTAAATGGCTGTAATCACACATTTACATTTAGTCATTTAACACCTTTATCAAAATCGACTGACAGGAGAAGAAGGTTTGAAGCATACAGCCAAAATGGAACTAACCAAGAGAAGATTGTGATAAGCTCATTATCGAGACTATACCAAGTGGCCAGTAGTAAGGGCGGACGATAAACCAGGTTAGCAGCAGTTACGTTTAATTATAGCGGTTTCCCGAGAGAGAAAGCTTTATTCGACAGCGAGGGTATTTGACGGATTCTAATTAGCGTCCTTTGAACACGGTTGGATTTCTGATTATCATCCTTTAACGTTACACAGATGTACACCTACAGATGTACACACAGCTTTTTATAATGAAGATAACGCCAAGACAATGCCATATGTATTTGATATCATTATTTTCCCTATGATGTTTAGCAGAAGTGCCATTACACTAAATCTATACCGGCCGGCCTCTGCCTCTGAACTGCAAGTCATGAATGAAGCTTGAGCACATGGCTGGTCTAATGTACCGCTGGCGAGGCGGGTTCCCAGGAGATCAATAGCATATCAGCGGGCTAAACCAGCTCCCAGACGATGCACTGTACGTCCCTCGGCTGTTAAGAGCAGGAGCTGGACCGCCCTGTAGAGCTCAGAGAGGCTGGAGGGACGACTCAGAGACCTGAGCCAAGCCGCCCTCACATGGGGCTTGAAGAGAAGCCCGGTGGCCTCACAGCCTGCCCCCTCTCCCCCCTGTGACCCCGGGTAAAGCCCAGCCAGGGAACCAACAGCCCAGTGGCCTCACAGCCTGCCCCCTCTCCCCCCTGTGACCCCGGGTAAAGCCCAGCCAGGGAACCAACAGCCCTGTGGCCTCACAGCCTGCCCCCTCTCCCCCCTGTGACCCCGGGTAAAGCCCAGCCAGGGAACCAACAGCCCTGTGGCCTCACAGCCTGCCCCCTCTCCCCCCTGTGACCCCGGGTAAAGCCCAGCCAGGGAACCAACAGCCCAGTGGCCTCACAGCCTGCCCCCTCTCCCCCCTGTGACCCCGGGTAAAGCCCAGCCAGGAAACCCGGCCCCGGGGGACCGCTGTTTTCACGAGGGGAGTGCTTCATTAAATCTGCATTTGCCGATGCTTTGCTCTCTCCTCTCCGTCTGTCTGCCTCAGGTCTGCCCCCCCCCCCACCCCCCCAGCAGGGGGCAGGGGGGGCAGTCCAGGGCTGCACTCGGAGACCTGGAGGAGGATCGTAGGGTACCGTCGTCGGGTACCGTAGGGTAAGGTATGGCGCATTTCCACTGCAGGGTGCGGAACGGATCGGATCGCAAAGGTGCGGGTCGGATCGCGTTTCCACCGCCAAAAGTGGGCGTGACCCGGACTTTGCCGTACCCGTTCCGACCCCATTCTAGGGACTCCTCCGTTGCGGTACCCAAAACGAGACCAGACGCCTGAAAGGGTACCCTGGAATTCTAGCTACACCCCCCCTCCGTTGATTGGTCGACAGAATCGTCACTTCCGGGTGACGCGGGGATAAAAACAAACAAACAGTAGCCTCGAGGTATTATTCTTTACAATTAACATGTCGCGTAAAAAGCTTGCTTGGGCGAACAAGGAGGTGGAGACGTTCGTCTGCATTCTTGCGGAGGAAGACGTTGTTTACGATGTTTACGTAGCTGCCGCGGCGATTGACATCCGGCCTACCACCAAGCGTACTGTCGGCAGTGGAAACGCGACCTCGGAACTGAGCTGGGCTATACCGCCCCCTCCCTACCGCCCCTTTGCGATCCGATCCGTTCCGCACCCTGCAGTGGAAACGCGGCATTAGGTCGTAGGGGTACCAGTACTAGGGTACCGTCGTCGGGTACCGTCGTCGGGGACCGTCGTCGGGGACCGTCGTCGGGGACCGTCGTCGGGGACCGTCGTCGGGGACCGTCGTCGGGGACCGTAGGGTAAGGTAGGTCGTAGGGGTACCAGTACTAGGGTACCCTCAGAAGGTCAGGGTTAGTTGTTGAGGCCGAGCAGGCGTTGGAATTGCATTTTTAAGTATTTATTTACCATATTGTAGTAAAGTATAACAGCCAGGTTAGCATAGTGCCTCGTCACAAGGAGGTTGAAGCTCTTTCTCCTGTTCAGATGCTACACAATGCTTCGTGCGACAGACCACGTCGGCCAAGGTACAGCCGGCCCTGGCCTGACCCTGGGAGAAAGACACCCAGCCAGCCACTGGGACCACCAGGGCTACAGACCCAGCAAACAACCAGTCTCAAACCCTCACATATCATCTTATTATTTCATGATGAAACTTCCACAAAACTAATTTAGCTTTGCAGCAGCTCCACGTTTTAAGGAGATATGCACACTCACACATTTATTCCCGACATGAGCAAGGCAAGAAATGAACAATTTGTGCACAGTGGTATGAGAAACATGACTGATGCTAGCGCAGATGGTTCGTGTTCATGAATCATTAGCAGATCAGGTATCAGTGAAAACACGGTGGTATCAATTTCTGTCCATAAAACCAGACGCTTGACACAACCCTATCATTTATAACATTTCAATAAACATATTATTAGACCTGTGGTTAACAATACAGGCAGAGACCTACTAGGATGAACGTGTGTGGCATGGAAAGCCATCCCTCTAACTAACCTCGAGGGGAACGTCCCAGGAGGTTAGTTAGCTATACTGCCGAAGAGGACATGGTTCAACCCTCAACCTTGACCACCGAGGTGTCCTTGAGCCAGACTACTGCCTTTTGCTTATAACTGTAATCGTAAAAACGTCACTTTGGATAAATAAATAACATAGTGAAATAACTTGAAGGAGCACTATGTACGATTTGAGAGAAGAGACAGAGAGCTTTGTTAAGCCCTTTGAGACTGCACCTGTGATTAAGGGCTATACAAATAAAATCGAATTTAATTGAAGTTTGTGCATGTTTGTGTGTGCGTGTGTGTGTGTGCGTGAGTGCATGCGGTGCGTGCGTGCGGTTGTGCGTGTTTGTGTGTGTGTGCGTGCGTGAGTGCGTCCGTGCGTGCATGCGGTGCGTGCGTGCGGTTGTGCGTGTTTGTGTGCGTGCGTGCGTTTGTGTGCGTGCGGTTGTGTATGCGTGTGTTTGTGTGTGTGCGTGCGTGTGTGCGTGCGCTCACCGCTGTAGAAGCGGATCATACAGCTGAGGTCTGAGTTGTTGGCCTCCTGCTGCACGCGGGCCGGCTCCCTGAAGCCCAGCGCCGAAAGGTAGTCGAACACCATCTGGAGGGGCCGCTCGGAGGGGCCCAGACGCCTGCAGCACACACACAGACACACACACACACACACACACACACACACACACACACACACACACACACACACACACAGACACACAGACACACACACACGGTTACAGACACACAGACACACACACACACAGACACACACACACACACACACACACACACACACAGACACACACACACGGTTACAGACACACAGACACACACACACACAGACACACAGACACACACACACACAGACACACAGACACACACACACGGTTACAGACACACAGACACACACACACACAGACACACAGACACACACACACACAGACACACAGACACACACACGGCGACAGACACACACACACACACACACGGTGACAGACACACAGACACACACACGGTTACAGACACACAGACACACACACGGCGACAGACACACAGACACACACATGGTTACAGACACACACACGGTTACAGACACACAGACACACACATGGTTACAGACACACACACACACACACACACGGTTACAGACACACACACACACACACACACGGTTACAGACACACACACGGTTACAGACACACACACACACACACGGTGACAGACACACAGACACACACACGGTTACAGACACACAGACACACACACGGATACAGACACACACGGTTACAGACACACAGACACACACACGGATACAGACACACACGGATACAGACACACAGACACACACACGGTTACAGACACACAGACACACACACGGTGACAGACACACACACGGTGACAGACACACACACGGTGACAGACACACAGACACACACACGGATACAGACACACACGGATACAGACACACAGACACACACACGGATACAGACACACAGACACACACACGGTTACAGACACACAGACACACACAAACATACACACCAATACAGATACAGACATGCAGATACAGATGCCTTCTACAGCAGGAAGTGATTCACAAACTTATGAACAGAAGCAAAAACTAACAAACTCACACACACACTTTTTTTTTAGGTCTATAGTTGTTATAAATGTCTTGAAAAACGTGCCTTTACGACACCATCACAAATGATGCATTATATGTATTACTAGTTCATTCATCAGGTTTTGTGTACATTCCTCTTGCAGCTACAGGTAGCTCCCTTCGTCGTCCGGCTGAAAGGCAGCACCTATAGTTTGCATTTGCGTCACCACTGGAGCCAAGATGGGTATTGACAATTACCTTGGCTCCCAGTTCAGCCCATGAGAATCTTTTTTATGAAGGACGCTTGTTAAATGCTCCCGTCCCAGTATGACTTCCCAAGATCATGCTTCATTAAATCTAACACTTTGCTGTCAAAAAGTATCCTAAAACAAATCAGTAGGGGAACATTACTAACCTCCTTGGCAAATTAGACGTAATACGGATAAATCTGTTGTATTGTCTGCTGTGGTTTCATCAGCTTCTCTCCCTGCCAACCCGGCAGTCAACTTCAAACTACTTTCACTGTGGGCACCTGGCCTTTAAACAACTATCCTGCTGTCTACCTGCATTAAGAAACACACACACACACACACACACACACACACACACACACACACACACACACACACACACACACACACACACACACACACACACACACACACACACACACACACACACACACACACACAGGCAAACACTCTCCCTCTCTCCCTCTCACACACACACACACACACACAAACACAGGCAGGCATGCACACAGAGACACACACTCTCTCCCTCTCACACACACACACACAGACACAGGCACGCATGCACACATAGACACACACACACACTCTCTCCCTCTCACACACACAAACACAGGCACGCATGCACACATAGATAGACACACACACACTCTCTCCCTCTCTCACACACACACACCCACAAACACAGGCACGCATGCACACATAGACACACACACACACTCTCTCCCTCTCTCACACACACACACACACACACACAAACACAGGCACGCATGCACACATGGACACACACACACTCTCTCCCTTTCACGCACACACGCACACACACACACACACACAAACACAGGCACGCATGCACACATAGACACACACACACTCTCTCCCTCTCACGCACACACACGCACACACACACACACACCCCTGAAGCTGCCTGGATATGCTATGAGTGTCAGCGCGTGCCCGGTGCCAGAGGAGCAGCTCAGGGCGGCAGGGAGGCTCCGATGGCTGCGCTGTCACCCTACCTCAGCAGGTCCCCGTGGAGCTGGACGTAGAGCGCCTCTCCGTCCCGCTGGGCCAGCAGCTCCTCCACCGTGGTGCTGGTGGAGCAGAGCACCATCTGCAGGTCGGCCTGGGGCCCGGGGGGGGCCGGGGGCCCGGGGCCAGCCGGCTGGGGGTCCGCCGCCGCCCCGTACAGACACACACAGCCCCGCTGCGTGTCGCCCTTCAGCCAGTCCCGCTCCCGCGATCCGAACCGGGTCTTCCGGCTCGTGCAGCCCCGGCTCCCCATCCGCCTCATGTTACGCTGCGGTCAGGACGCACGCGCACGCACACACACACACACACACACACACACACACACACACACACACACACACACACACACACACACACACACACACACACACACACACACACACACACACACACACACACACACACACACACACCAACGTTACGCTGCGGACCACCACCTGAATTCCACACATCGGATGCAATGATCTTAGATCCATTAATGAATGATCATGCCATTGTTGTTATTAATAAGATTCTGAATTGTTTGATTGAACAAATGAATTTGAATTCCAAACTCAAACTTTGAATCAAACCCAAAACTTTACTTGCCATCTGTAATGTAGTGCCTATAACAATAGGTGTTGGTTCGTTGTGTCAGTGACCCAGGACAGAGGTTGATGAATGAATGTGGCTTATTTCCATTCACATCGTTGAGAGGTAAAGTTTGTCCTGGTGTGCTTCAACATAAGCTAGATTCCTCAGCAAGCTGTTTCTTACACAGGTGTGTCTCCTGTCTTTAATTACGAAGTTAGAATATGATTTATAACGTTGAATGTGATTGTATCACTGTGCACTTATGGATGTCAGATTACAGGCCTGAATCTCACCTCCTCAAAGAAGCATCACCTTTCAACCCCAACGCTCTTCTCTTTTTAGAAAGAATTAGATTAAAACTTGATATTGAATTCCATGACAGCTAGCCTTTTGCTAATACATACATTTTCATGCATTCTGTATGAGCTCTACTGAACTCTAATCTAGTGGGGAGGTCTATCATCTAACATCCGAACTCTAATACCGGTGGTCATCATCTTACATCAGAACTCTAATACCTGTGGTCCTCATCATCTAACATCAGAACTCTAATACCTGTGGTCATCATCTAACATCAGAACTCTAATACCGGTGGTCATCATCTAACATCAGAACTCTAATACCTGTGGACCATCATCATCTAACATCAGAACTCTAATACCTGTGGACCATCATCATCTAACATCGGAGCTCTGATACCTTTGGTCCGTATCATCTAACATCAGTACAATAACTGAGGTCATTCTTGGTCATGATATAACATCATAATACTGGAGGAGCTTAACGGCTGCGTTCTCATGCTCATGTTCTGATGCTCATGTTCTGATGTTCATGTTCTCATGCTCGCGTCGCCAAACTCCAGATAGTTGCGGCTCACATGGTGTCAGACCTGAGGATCATGTGAGGAGGCTCAATCACCACATTCAGCCAATTAAACTAACAACATCCCGGCCGCTCATTAGAGTGACACAACCCTCGTCCTGCTCCCCACGACAACCCTTAAATCACGACCTGCCTTCAGAACGCGGATCTCCGTAGAAACATGGGCTCCACATGAGCCGTCCCGGTCGCTCCGAGCCGCAGTGGGCTGCAGCCCCTCTTGGAGGACCACCGCGTCGGGCTGGGGTTCATCTCCGCGAGTCCTCCCGTTATTATCCCCGACGTCTCCTCCGTTCTCCGGTTCTTTCGGGCTGCTGGTCGGCAGCACCGCTGGAATGTCCTCGTCCTCCATCATGGTCTCATCTGTTATCATCTACCGGTCAGAGCGACAACACAGGAGACGCGACACGCGACTGGTGGATTCCCATGCACGCGGACGCGCGGCTGAAGGTGTCATTGCCCGGCGGCAGCGACGCCATCACGAGCCTGGAGATCTGAGGAGACGCCGACTTAAGACCTCATCAATATTCATGGAGGCGGGGCCACAAACCTGGAGATCAAAGGATACGCCAACGAGATCTCATCAATATTCATGAGGGGGCGGAGCCATGCTGGCGACTCAGCCAAGGCGTGGAAATACAGAGTCGCCGCACACGCACGCACGCTGTCTGTTTGGGTAACCCACTAATATATAGATTTAGATAGTAAATATATACATAAATATATACTTGCTGTATACATACATTAATATAAACATGTATATAGACAGATAAATATAGATATACTGCTTTTTCATTCCTTTTAATACTTATGTAATGCATTGTATCATGTAATGTAATGTTTGCCTTGTGGGCCCCTAGCCTGTATTAAAGTTTAAATATATATGCATTAAAAAATATACAAATAAAGCAATACATATAGATGTACACATATAGATGCATATACTGCTATATAGACATACCTATGCATGCACATATCTATATATATATATATTAGCAAGTAAGAAAATGTACTCATATCTATAATGTGGGACTATTTGAATTTGCAGAAGTCTCCGTTGATAGAAAACATCTTCTTAGAGAAAAATAAATCACCATAATGCGCTGCATTTATTTGACATTTTTATTATCTTGATCATATTCTCCAACCCAAAGACAATTATACACAGCAAAAGTTGAAAATAACCCATTTAATAGTATACAGCCTTTCATCTTTAATCATCAACACGGTTCATGTTTTCATTCTGACATTCACTCACAGCTTGAAGACACTAACTGATACCATTCCCAACGTCAAACTGGAATGGAAAGTTCAATTTAACGCCCACCTTCCCATCAAATGAAGAAAACATCATCATTTTGGGGTTACACACAGATTGAAAATCATACATAGCTGCTATTTATGCTTTTTGTGAATTTAACAGGTTAAGAACAGAGTGACAAGATTCTGCTCATTCACCAAATTCACCTCAATTAACAAAACCCAAAGTGACATTCTTTCATTGCTTGACCTTTCTTCATCTTGAGGAACCCAAACGTGTTAAAATCAAAGAAATTAAAGTGATTTAATCAGTAGTTTGTATGTATTTCAGGGGGGAAAAAAGTATGTATTATAAATTATATTATTTACAAGTAGGCTCTCACATGCAGATCAGAAATCAGTCCAAATTTGCAGCCAAAAGTTTTTACGACCAAGTTCAAAGAAAACCACACACACGCCCACACACACACACACACACACACACACACACACACACACACACACACACACACACACACACACACACACACACACACACACACACACACACACACACACACACACACACACACACACACACACACACGTTTTCCTTCTCTTGAAGTTACATGTCCACTTTTTTTTTATTGAATTGCACATTCAAAAAGTATGGATCACTGTGTTGATGAACATGTACATGAACGTTCATTTTGACATACTAGTGAAAATCCGGGCAGTACAAACGAAAAACTAACCGTTTTTCCCCACCCTGAAAGCTCACTTATAAACAGCGCCCCCTTGTGGATACTACTAGCAGTTGCATGCATGTTCACCTTAGAAGTTTAAGGTTAAACAGCAGTGACATAACTTCAATAAAAAAAATTCTTTACAAATCGTCGACTGACACTGTCAACATTAAGATGAAGTCACTATATCTTGCAATCTCAACAGTATCGATAAGTCCAAATTAAGAAGAATGCCAAACTCAGGCCACATGCATATGGCCAATAGAAGCATCTGTAATGTAAGGAAAATAGTGAATAGAAACAAAGTCTGTGTCGAGTTGTTATTGAATGTTAAACAATTCATCTTTTTCGATTGACAGCTTTGAACCTTAACTTGCGAACTGTAAAAATTCTTCCAAATGTAGCTGAAAATGTAATAACAAAATTAAAATATGAATGAAACAACCAGAAAAGGGGGGGGGGGCACAGATAGGCAGCATCACCGGGGGCCAATCAGAATAATTTGTTAATAAAAACTATGTAGTACAGGTGTAGGTCAACCATTTATTAAGTAATTTGTAGGTCAGATAGCATTAATTAGAATCAATAATTCCAGAGTGCAAGCGATTAAATGCACACAACGCATAAGGCCAGAGGACAGTTCCGACCGGGCGGACCCAAGCCGTGTCCTGGTCAAAGGAACGACTCTGAGGGTCGATGTGCTGCTTCTGTAAGGAGCCGGGCTCAGCTTTCTCAGTAGTACAACACAGCATCACTCAAGACTAGATCACCTCAGACGCACCCCAACCTTCATTAACAAGCAACCACTCGCCTCTCCAACTGAGCAAAGGAAGTAAAAAGATGACCAACCAATCAAATGTGAGCATAGCAAATGCCGCTCATTTGCATCTTTGAGATATTTTGACTTTTTTTTTCTTTTTAACGTATGTATAGAATTATAGTCCCTAGCTAATCTTTGTAAATTTTCACATGGGATTAATTTCATTTGATTAGCTTTTTGTTGTGTTTTACAATTATATACAATGTACAGACAGCAGATCTTTTCTTTGACATAAATGGTGATGATACACAGAGCTTTGAGGCCATATGTTTGACCATCTACCCAACGAATATACAACGTGAAGAACTGGAAGCTTTAGAAAATGGTTGATCTAAAAAAAGGATGAAAGATAGAAGAAGAGACAATTGTAAAAGCCCTCAATATGTACAGAAAGAAAAGCCAATATAGCATTTATCAACAAAGAAAAAGTCAAACTGAATCTAATAATCTTCTCATATACACATATGGTAGCTCAAAAATATTTCCGAAGCTAAATAGTTTCTCTGATTTGGTCATAAAAGTTAGATAGTGAAGCATAGTGAATATAAGTTTACAGGCTGATTCAACCTCTGACCCCCGAGAGACTCCCACGTAGACCCCCAGCCCACCCCACCCCACCCCCACACGGCGTGGCCGAACGAGACGAATGAAACAAAGTGAGGTATTAAGGTTAAGGTTTTAACAACATGGTCGGAACCGTTCAGAACTGAAGTGGACCAAATAATAACGAAAGAGACAGAACCAAGCCAGCTCCAACTCAGAGTGATACCAGCATCTCACAGAGTGATACCAGCATCTCAGAGTGATACCAGCTCCAACTCAGTGATACCAGCATCTCACAGAGTGATACCATCACTCAAGAGTGATACCAGCACCACCTCACAGAGTGAGACCAGCATCACTAAGAGTGATACCAGCACCTCTCAGTGATACCAGCACCACCTCAGATTGATACCAGCACATCAATGAGTGATACCAGCTCCTTACAGAGTGACATCAGCTCCTCACGGAGGGATATGCGCTCCAAGACCTAGAGCTCTTCCAAATTAAAACTAAAAAGTGATTCTATGTTGTGGAGTTCTGGTTGCGTTTAATTTCTGTTAAGTAATTACACTTGAACATACAAATCTTGAATTTTTTTACTGAACAGATAACTTGCACTAGCCAATATTTGACATTTACACTCTTAACTTTATTTTTTATGACATTGCTATGCCGGCAAATCTTTAAACCTTCAAAGATGTTATCTGAGCTTTTTATTAATATATATAGTAGCTTTTTAGTGATTATACTACTAGACTCAGGAAAGTCATTATGACATCAGGTTCATTAGGACAAACAAATAGTTAGGTGAAGTGAATTATTAAATCAATTTGGCCCAAGTTCCCTAATTTATTATCACCCGGACAGAAAACCCCAAATAGAGAGCAGAAGAGAGGCTTTGAGCATCAGAACAGCTTCATAGTTATCGAGCCATGTCAGAAAGGCACATCACTTTGATATCAGGCATAAATATTGTCAAAAGAACTGCAGAAATAACCATACTATTATAAACATAGTGCCAGAAGATGACGCCTCACTTAAGAGACGAAATGAAGGAAAGGAAAAAAGCTTTCAGTGCATTTAACTACATTCATAACAGACTTCATTGACATGCACTTGCAAGATGGGCAAGTTCTGCAAAGTACAATAAAACTGAATCCGGCAAAACACCGAAAGATATTCTGTGCGGATTCCCTTTGCTCGTTAAAAGCGTTCAGTTGCAAAATTAGCAAATCATTATACCGATGTCCAAGAGCTAAAGCAATTTACCGGTCTATAAATGAAACTTATCATGTATCAATGACAAAGAGGTTTACCCACTCCGCCAAAATGTATAAACCGAGCGAGCTGAGAAACTACATGTTGAATCAAGTGAACACAAAACGATAGATTTCACCAAAACAAAGGACTTTTGCTGGGCCCCGAGAGCCGTGGGTGTGCCCAACTGCAACCCGCTGAGCCCCCACCAGAGACGGGACGCCCCAACGGAGCGGGGATACCCAGCTGAACACCCCTCAAAACATGCTTGGAAGCCAAGTGATCATTAAAAGAAAACATGTTTAAGGACTACAATACACCTTCAAAACCCTTCCAGTTGACGTGGCTCACGAACCGTGCCCCAAGATGACCATGATGAATCAAACCGATCGTTCAGACGGCTGCTGGGGCAAAGTGCTGAAAATGCAGATAACATTTGTGTTGGGGGAAATTGCTTTGCCTTCACAAACTATGAGCTTCATGTGAGTGATGTTTTAAGTTCATTAAAACACAACATTTTTTTTTAAATACCTAAATAATTTCTTTTCTTAAATAATCAAAAAAAAAAACGATTACACAAATAGGCCGCAACACGATGCTCTACAGCGACTGGAGAAGGATGGGCCGTACCATAGTGAACACAAGGGGGGGGTGTGTGTGCGTGTGTGTGTGCGTGTGTGTGGCGGGGTTAGTTGATATGTACTCTGTAGGAGCTGTTAATAGTCAATAGGGGGTCTCCACGCCGTGTTCCTGTTCCGGTACGACTCGGGCAGAGGCCTGCAGTGATGTCACAGGGGGGTCCGTTGAAAGAAAAGAAGGGGTTCAGGGAGGAATCATGTCAGAGTCCCTCAGCAGGAGGGCTTACGGAGGGGGGGGGGGGTCCGGTCACTGCCAGGACTGGGGGGGGAAGTTGTTGACCTCGGCCAGGTCCTGCACCGCCGAGCCCTTGTGGGAGTACGTCAGCTTGATCCGCATGCGGAGCTGTTGCTGAAAGGGGGAGGGGGGTTAGCTTCATGAGGACCACCACAGACACATCGGGGCGACGGGGGCGACGGGGGGGGATGGGGACGGGGGACGGGGGCGACGGGTTACCTTCTGGGGGTTGAGGACTCTGATGACCTGCGTGACGGTCCCCTGGTTCAGCGCAGGGACGACATTACTGCTGGGCGAGAGGAGCTGCAGCTGGAACGTCTGGCAGAGACACAGGGGGACACAGGGGGACAGACACACAGACACAGGGGGACAGACACACAGACACAGGGGGACAGACACACAGACACAGGGGGACAGACACAGACACAGGGGGACACACACAAACAGGGGGACAGACACACAGACACAGGGGGACAGACACACAGACACAGGGGGACAGACACACAGACAGGGGGACAGACACAGGGGGACAGACACACAGACACAGGGGGACAGACACACAGACACAGGGGGACAGACACAGACACAGGGGGACACACACACAGACAGAGAGAGAGAGACACAGACACGGGGACAGACACAGAGACAGAGTGACACACACACACAAACACTCACACACAGAGAGGGACACAGAGAGAGAGACACAGACAAAGGGGGACAGACAGAGAGACATAAGAGTGACAGAGACAGAGAGAGACACAGAGAGCGAGAGTGAGAGAGAGGGACACAGAGAGCGAGAGTGAGAGCGAGGGACACAGAGAGATCGAGAGAGAGCGAGGGACACAGAGAGATCGAGAGAGAGCGAGGGACACAGAGAGATCGAGAGAGAGCGAGGGACACAGAGAGATCGAGAGAGAGCGAGGGACACACGGAGATCGAGAGAGAGCGAGGGACACACGGAGATCGAGAGAGAGCGAGGGACACAGAGATCGAGAGAGACGGACAGAAAGACAGACACAGACAGAGACGGAGACAGAGAGACAAAGAGACATAAGAGAGAAAGACATTAGATCACATCGTGCCTGGTTTGGAAACCAGAGCATCCAACACTAGAAGAGGATCGACTAGATGAGCGTCGATTCATGAAGGGTCAACACGGTAGACCAAGAGGAACCTGGACTTACCTTTGGTACTGCAGCCTGAAAAACAAATTCGGTCATGTCTGCGTCGGTGG
The DNA here is from genome assembly GCF_031168955.1 of Gadus macrocephalus. NCBI lineage: Eukaryota > Metazoa > Chordata > Actinopteri > Gadiformes > Gadidae > Gadus > Gadus macrocephalus. Next base: position 1,897,893 of record NC_082395.1, on the reverse strand, counting down.
TGTTGGAGGCGTGGATGGTGATGACCGCGATGTTGGGGTTGGGGGTGGCTCGCTCGAACGTGAACTCGATCTTGAGGCCGTTCTTGTTGTACGCCGTCATGGAGGGGATACCTGAGGGTAAGGTGTGATGCACGCCACGTCATTCACCAACGAATTAACAAATGAAGCTAATAGGATTTCAATGCAAAAAAAAAGTCAAAGAGAGTCCAGCAACAGACACCGATAAGAGGGCGGGGCTGACCGGCTGCGCTGATGTCATTGAACAGGTTCTGTGAGGACAGGCCGTCCAGAAGGAAGCCGGGCTGGGGGGGGGGCCCGGTCGAGACGGGGGCGGACGTCGGACCACCTGTGTGGCAGCATCACAGAGTGATGGAGATAGACAACGCGAGACACAGATACCTTTATACACACAGGGGGGTCACTGATAGGTACAACAAGGCAAAATTGGAGTGCTGCAGTTTGCTTCTGCATATTCTTGGCTAAAGAATGTCTATAAAAAAATACAGAAACCTCATATTATCATAGCGCAAGTAAATAACTGGCAGCAAATAACTATAGCGTCCTACAGAGGGCGCTATAGTGAATTCACCTATAGTGATTTAGCAAAAACCATGTTCTGGTCACCCAACACCAAACAACAGACCGGCAGAACCCAAACCCCAACTTGAAAGACTAAAAAAAGATTAAATTGTCCCCAAAAATAAATATATTTTTACAGAATCAAAAAAAATATCAGCGTTGTAAGAATGGCTGCAGTATCTTCAGGTCCTCATTTGAAGTCCCTACCGGTCAGAGAGAGGTCCCCCAGCAGGTCCAGCAGCTCGCCCCCGGACGAGGCCGGCTTGGTGGGCATGGAGGTCTGGATCACCGGCCCCACGTCGCTGCCCCCCAGGAGGTCCAACAAGTCATTGGCCTGCGAACAGCAGGAAGGGCTCTCCTTTAGTGCAGGCTGACCAACAACATCCAAACAGAAAGGGACGGCCTGAACGGAGATATTTAAAGATATTTAAAATCGGTTCGGGATTTTCAGAAAGCTCACAGTCTCATTGCTGTATTTGCTTTGGCTGTTCAGTCTCTCCGTGACGGTCAGTAAATATCTAATGACTGGAGCAAACCCTAACGAATACCGATGCAAGTCTGAGTGTAGCGCGTCGAAACAGGGAATATTCAGACCGTCTGAACGGTCAACCAAGAATATGATATTGTGCCTTCACTTCCCCATCATAACTATCTACCATGGCAGTTCCATTTAGCTATTACAACATTCGATTGCAGCAAAAGATTGAAAAGACCTGACACAATCTACCACAGTCCGTCTACTACGGCTACTGTTTTGGACTTCTTCTTTTTACATTTCTAACTCATTGGTTATTTAGCATCCTCACTTTCATAATGGAGGTTAAAGGTGTTCGTTGTTCTCAGGCTTTGGCCCTGAAGCCACACAACCTGCAAACTCTCCCCCAAACACATTCCATCGCTTACTATTATTGGACCAGATGATGTACTGATTTTGTTTTTGGAAATGCATTAAAGATTTCTTTGCAACTCCAGATGAGCGTGGAAGTTGGAAATATAAAGTTCCCAACACAAGAAAATACATTTGGACAATGTGCTTCTCACATGTTGGATAGAATGTACCACGAACACGTTTTGTTGATTCAATATAACAAAGTTGTGAATAGTCTTGAATACTTTGTGGCAGCCACCACTATCCAAAATAGATACTTATTAGTTTCGGTTTTAAATCCACATCTTACTGATCCTCGGCTAAGTAACGACTTAACGTCTGGTCTCTGCATCATTGAACTCTGAATGGTGTCTATTATTATTCACTGCCACCACACTTTCCCTCATGCTGTAGTTGTTGAGTGGCCTTCTTACTTTGCCTTCTGAGCCACCTTGGTAGGAGGTCCGAGTTCCTCTCTTTCCTCTCGCATGGCAATAGTGCATGAGGTCCCATCCCACTGACAGATCTGCAGCAGCTGTAACATGAGTCAGGGTTCCTATGGAAACACCAGGCCAGTCCGGTAGTCTTGGTGACTGACACTCCTGTCCACTATACTGAAGCCTCTTTCAAAGGGACCTTGATGGTTTCCTCCTGTCATCTTGATGCAGAGTCGAGGACCCCTGGGCCTGCTAGACCTTTGGAACCATGTGAGCATGATAGCCTTCAAGTTTCTCCCCACCGAATGGACTGGTGGCGCTGCTCCAGCATGGCCCTCTTCAGGCCACAACCTTTTCTTTCTTTTAGTTTCTTAAACGCGTCATAAAGCTTAAGTGCCCTGGGGAGGAAGTCAGTGGCTTTCCGTTCCCCTCTCGGTTCGAGTGCGACTCGTACAGTCTTGAGTGCACAGTCCGGCGCGACTGCACATTTAAATACTAACCACTTAAGTTCCAATTACGACCCACTTTATATTCACCAAAAAAAGTGTGCAAAGTTTCAACGAAATTGCACAGCACCATTAGTGAAATTCAAGGGCATAAAAAGAACACGCACACAAATAATAATAAATTAAATAACTTATATAATTAATTATATCATGCACGCGTTGTACTTCTCAATCCAACACAATGTTAATAGTCCTCACCTGATTGGTTGGCTGGGTGACGGGGGGCGGGTGCTTCGACTCCAGGGCCGAGGGCTCAGTCTCCCCATTGGTCTGCACCATCTCCGTTGGGCCATTCGAAGACGACTTCTCCATGATGGGCATGCGCTCCAGCAGGGCAGGCCTTTGGAGAGCAGGGCGCACGATGAAGACACCAAAGCGTGTTCTCCGGCTGGGCTGACCCCCCCCCCCCCCCCGTGGTGTGAGTGACCCTTACCTCATGTGGTCGTACTTCTTGAACATTGCATTGTACTCCACGGCTCTCTGCTGTAGCTCTACATCGATGCTACTTCCATAGATGGAGACCACCTTCTTGATTCGGCTGAAAGAGACAGACACATCATCCACTGTTGATCAGCGCATTAACTGACCTCGAATAGAGTACGAGTGAGACGTTAAGTCAGGGGTTCTCAAAGTTTGGACAGCTGAGGGCCAATTTAGGAACCCAAAATTTGACTGAGGGCCGCCAAAGAAAAATAAATAAAAAAATCAGCCGGGAAACGCCGTCAGCATCCCAGTGGTGAAAAAAAACATTGCAGTCGGATTAAAACTAACAAATGTACCAGGATTTTATTGAAAGCTAGAGAGAGTCGACTTTACTCTTCATATTTATTTATTTTTTGCTATTATTATTATTTTTTTACTTACATCTGTATGTCATTGCGGGCCGCCAAGAACGTTTCTGCGGGCCGCCATTGGCCCGCCTGCCGCACTTTGAGTACCAATGCGCTAAGTGGACCAAAGTCTCTGAACAGAGCTGAGTTTAAGGAGGCTTGACATACTTGACACTGCTGAAGCGCGTGGAGAGCTTCATGATGGCCGTGAGGGAGTAGCCCCTGGTGACGGGGGTGGACAGGTTGGACACCAGCAGGCCTTCTAGCACATCCAGGACCTCATCCTCAGTCACCTGGGGGACCGAGGGACACATGGATATGCTTAGGAGGGGGAAAACCTGCACTGCTGCATACACCTTTTACTGGGCTGGATGAACACACCTGGAGAAATCATGACAAAGAAGTATACTTTTATTATGTTTAGGTCTGGATAAAAACATGCACTGCTCTGAAATCTAAGACACTGAAACACTGCATACCAAAAGCAATGGAGTGTTATTCATCAAGCTACCTTAAATTAGTATTTGGGTCACGTACCTGGATGGGCTCCTCCTCTTCACACTGGCCGGACACCAGCAGATCTCCGTATTCTCCTATGCACCAGGACGACACTTGCACCAGAGGTTGCTGTAGGAAACACACAAAGCAAAGTCATGACCTGAAGTCACCATCAGCTGGGGTAGACAACCCCAGGAACTATCGGCAGCCTAAGACGGGCTCCCTGCGTGTCCGATGGTCCGGGCGCTCTGACCTGCGAGATGTCGTCCAGGAGGGCCTTGTATAGTCTCTGCACGGTGTAGGCGTGCATCTCCACACTGTTGGTGATGAGCTGGATGAGGTTGGGGACGGAGTCGTCACGCACGTAGCTGCCGGACTGTTGGAGCAGGACGACAACAGACACTGAGCGTGGCCGGAGGAGACCACATCCTAGAGTGCTTATGAGGAACGCCGGGAAGCGACTCCACATTGACATTTAGAGCGTTTAGTAGACGCCTTTATCCAAAGCCACTTACAATTAGTACATTTGCCAGAAGGAGAAAAAACAATATATCGCCGTCTGTACAGTAAGGATGTTCATAGAAACAAGTGCCAAGCATTAACAATTGCTAGGTTAACCCATTCCCTGTATACAACAAAGATAGCATTGTTCTAGAATCTTATCCTAGCTAAGTACTATTTATTTTAAGTGCAAGGACGTACAACATTCAAAACAATACAAAATACTGTACAACTGTTGGCAGCACATCCGCTCTCATATCCTTAAAATGTGCCCACATCAATGGGTGTGGGCACCATGAGGTTTGCTGCTGTAGAATACATACCGTGGTCAGGACTCTCATGATGGTGTCTATGTGCCATCTTTTTGACGGTGCATACCTATGAACAAAACAAAAAAAAAGGTACAATCACCTGGTTGTTGCAACATTTGATGTTTTCACCAAACAAACCCATTACATTTCCTCCACGTCGCTATGGAAACGCTCCCCACCGGGACACTCATTCCAGCAGTTTTGCATTAGCCAAAAGATCTCAAATTACAATTCAGTCAGGCCAGTCATTCCTGAGACAACACCCAAGAGGAGTCGTATTCATACAGCCTAACGCTGGAGCTATGACTAGATACATCCGTGGCATCATTTCCAACCCCCATATAAACATCTTTCTTCAATTAAATTTACTGCTTTTTAAAACTATCTCCTGTCAAAACAGAGAAAGTCGGCCGGTCACTGCAAACAGCCAGTACCGGCTAATGGCGCATTTCCAACGGAGTTTGGACAACGACGAAAGCTGTGTTTTTTGAAGAAAATGTTTGACGTCCTTCTTGGACTTCTTAAATTGTTGCTCTTTGTTCATTGTGTCGTGTTCTTATTTTTCCTTGGATTTAACAGCAGGCTACACTGTGTCGGGCTGCTATGAGGTCTCAATGCTTACGTAGCTGCCGCGGATATCGCAATCCGGCTTAAACCCCGTCCTACCATGAGGGTACTGTCAGCGGTGGAAACACGAGCCGTAACTGAGCGGGGCTATGCCGCACCCTCACTACTGGGCTGAGGCGTGGTGGGTCCGAAGCGTATCCGCCGGTGGAAATGCATCATAACACGCTCCCTCCATTTAAACAGGCCCTACAAACACGCCTTTTTTATATAGCTTTCACCTCATAAACTCCTTCCCTTCTCTCCCCTTCCACTAAAATACGTTCTTCATGAATGATTTTTTTTTGTCTTCACTCTGTAAAGAGTTTTTGAGAACTTAGAAAAGCGTGATATAAATCAAATGTATTATTATTATTATCAACATTACAGTCAGTAGAGCAGAGAACAGGGACCTTCCCTACTGGGACCGCCGTGTAAAGAGAACAAACTGTCTTACTTCTCTGCAGCGAGGAAGACTCCTGAGGCACAGTCCGCCTTGAACTCCGGGTCGCATGAGTCCAGGAAGTACAGCAGCTCCTTCATCATGCCCCGGATGTTGTTCCCGTTGACCAGGGCGAAGCTCAGCTCCATGGCCCGCCTGGAGTAGAAGGGTCAGGGGACAGGTTATCCACTAAACACTGTGTGGTTGTGTCAGCCTAAATGGTAAATGGACAGCATTTGTCGCGCTTTTCTAACCAGTGGCCACTCAAAGCACTTTAAAATATCGCAGACTATTCACACACCGACGACGGTGTCAACCACGCAGGGCGACAGGGTGAGGCGTCTTGCCCAGGAGGAGCCGGGGTTCGAACTAGCAACCTTCCGGTTACAAGACAAACCGCTCTCCCTCTTGAGCAACATGCAGCCTGGTCTAGGGGACACACTGCTTCCCTAGCGGGGACACACTGCTTCCCTAGCGGGGACACACTGCTTCCCTAGCGGGGACACACTGCTTCACTGCTTCCCTAGCGTGGACACACTGCTTCACTGCTTCCCTAGCGGGGACACACTGCTTCGCTCGCGGGGACACACTGCTTCCCTGGCGGGGACACACTGCTTCCCTGGCGGGGACACACTGCTTCCCTGGCGGGGACACACTGCTTCCCTGGCGGGGACACACTGCTTCCCTGGCGGGGACACACTGCTTCCCTGGCGGGGACACACTGCTTCCCTGGCGGGGACACACTGCTTCCCTGGCGGGGACACACTGCTTCGCTCGCGGGGACACACTGCTTCGCTCGCGGGGACACACTGCTTCGCTCGCGGGGACACACTGCTTCCCTAGTGGGGACACACTGCTTCCCTAGTGGGGACACACTGCTTCCCTAGTGGGGACACACTGCTTCCCTAGTGGGGACACACTGCTTCCCTAGTGGGGACACACTGCTTCCCTAGCGGGGACACACTGCTTCCCTAGCGGGGACACACTGCTACCCTAGCGGGGACACACTGCTACTCTAGCGGGGACACACTGCTACCCTAGTGGGGACACACTGCTACCCTAGCGGGGACACACTGCTACCCTAGTGGGGACACACTGCTACCCTAGCGGGGACACACTGCTACCCTAGTGGGGACACACTGCTACCCTAGCGGGGACACACTGCTTCACTAGTGGTGGCCCACCTCTTGATGGACACATCCAGGTCCTTCAGACAGTCCACGATGGTGCTGCGATGCCGCTGCACCGCATTGTGGTCCGTCTGCACCGTCTTTAGTAGTGACGTCAACGCAACGTATCTGAGAGTGTGGACCAGAGAACAACCATGATGAACTACAGAATAACAAAGATGGCCTCTTCCAACCAATGAGGGTAATGATGAAGATGATGATGATGATAGAAAGACAGACAGCTACCCACCTAATATTTTTGTCATTGTTCAAGAGGAAGCGACCTAGAATGTTGATAGCCAATACCTAGAATAAACCATAAAGAACATTAACAAGAGAAATGGCACAATAGAAAAGTTACTGAAATGTGTTGCTGAAGGCCAAGATCAGGTGAGAGCACTCACCCTCAGCCCGCTCTCTGACTTGATGTCCATAATAGTCAGGACCGTCTCATAAAGGATTGCATTGCCTACATTTTTACTGGTCTCTGTGTTAGTTGCAACCTAAAATCAAACAAGCACAATAAACCACTAATTAAGTACAATAAACCATTAATTAGTCACAAGTATGAGTGGAAGACCATGATCCAGATACTAACAATACACTGCTCACCTGTGCCAGAATGTCATTCATCGCTTCACTCGAGTCATCGTCACTCCGTCCTAAAATCCGCAGCAGTCTCAATATCCGCACCTATAACGGAATAAAAATAGGTTGCAAGTCAACACCCAGATGTGGGTGTCTGGGTTTAGAAGAGAGGAGATGGGATAATCGGCCCAGATGAGGACGTTCAGGTAGACGTATGGTAGCATGTGACCGTGTCTCACCTGCAGGAAGGGGTCACTAATGCCGGACACGTCGTGCTCAGGGGAGTACCCCGACATTATGAGGTTCTTCAGGATCCTCACCAGCTGTGGGACCAGCTGAGGAGAGGACACAACAGGAAGGACTCAAACGGTCTGTGGGTCTGGGTGCTGTAGGCTGTCTGTCTGCGTCAAATTAATCTCAAACTAAAACCATAATTTACAAATGACAGCCAAGCAAATGCAACTGAAGGACAGGGGGATGGAGATTAATAGTTATTAGTAAAATCAACTGAAAATGATAAATCGGGATTTGTAGTAATCATTTGCTGAAAGAGACGTCTTTCATATTGAATTGCCAAGAGCATGGTTGATAATATAATCAACATATAAAGTATTATTATAATCCATCATTGAAGATTTAGACTAAGACTAAGAAAGAGACTTTAGTGAACATGTTAAATCCATTTGGATGTAATATGTACATAATAGATCCTCTAATTAAATCACACATGATATAACTTAATGTTGTCTTCAAAAAGGTATTGAGGTCTTCGTTACCCTTTAGAAGTATTCCTTCAATAATATATTAAGATATATTTGGGGGTTTTAACAGGCAGTATCGCTGGCGGTATATTCATAGTCATGAAAACAATACAGATAACGAGAGCGAGGAGCCGGCTAGCCACGTGACAGAAAACACCCTGCCGACAGCGACAGATCAGTGATCAGTGATCCATCATCTGTGCCTGGTGAGACACCTGCAGTGATCCATTGAAAACAGACCCAACACATTGTTTTCAACACACGGTGATCAGATGAGGTACAGATTAAGCCAATAAGGACACCTTTACCGTCGTGACACGTGTTTAGGGTGAATGGACCAAAATTATATACATCAACAGTAAAGATCACTTACACATATTCAAAAAATTCAAACTGTAAATCAAAAGCACGGGAAATGGCACTAAACTGAACACAGATCTGGACACATCGGTGGTGGAAGGGTGTAAAGAGAACTAGGTAAGGCATGCACCAGCTATGAAATCAGAATGTCCTCTTACCTTCTCATTCTAACACAATGCAGGAATTGTAACAAAGACAAATGACAGAAAAAATATGAGGCAGATGTTAGGGAGGGGAAGCTGGAAATCATTCATATTCAAAGAGTTTCTCAAAGTGTTTCTGAACATGAACATGAGGAAGGGCCTCCTGGAAGTTCACAGCTAGAGTAGGAAAGGAGATGAACGCTAACAGCTGAGAGACGAGGCAAGAGAACACCCCGGGCGTAGGAGGCCGTGGGGTAGGAGGTAAAGGCTAAGAAGTAGGCTTAGATGTGGCGCACACCTCAAGTAGGAAATACAGGCTCAAACTCTAGGGCTAAAGTTCAAGTGGTTTACTTTAGCTGCAGAAAAGCCAAATGTGCCTACAGAGAATGAAGTGTGACGTGAGTTTAGGACAAACGCGGAATCACCTCCTAGGTCACCTCTGCTCGGAGTGTGTGTACGTACCTTTCGGAAATGGGACAGCATGTCTGGACTTCTTTCGCACATTTCAGTGAGGAGGACGACGGATGTATGGAGAACACCTGTGGAGATAAACAGAGGTCAACATATCTGGTTCTGTTTGAGGGCGTGGCGAAGAGCCGGCTGACCAGGGCCCAAACATTGATAGAATCAAGGAACAAAGAACCCTCACTGCATGGTGACCAGGCTCAGTACATCATGTACATTAATATAATATAACAGCCACCTCTAGAGGGTTCACAGCCGAGTAAGATAGGAGATCATCGTAGAACATAAAAGGAGAAATGGGCCTATATTGAATAAAAACCGGAACAGAAATGGCACAGAAGCAGCCTGCTTTGGGATAGCACCCGGAGGGACCCTTACTGAATCATATGAATGTGGAGGCTGCGCTCTCCAGAGAGCCTTTCCAGACACACTCTGTTGTAAATAACCCTGTCACTTCACGTTGGGCAGCTCGCACAATGTCTGTGCTTCGCTCTTCCAATCTTCCAATAGCTGATTCGTTGTGTCCAGTGACACAGCGCTCAGATACATTCAAAAGGTAACGGCATCCTGTTGCTTTTCGGATACAGTTAAACAGCTTTTCCCCTTTTCTATTTTGCACCAGTTTAGATATATTACAATTTCCAATTATTGTGAAGGACAAATACGTCCCTGAGGGGATGATGGACTAATGAACGGGTTCTCTGTGAAGGACACCAGAGAGGAAGGCCTTACCCTCCCAGCTGGTATTGAACGTGCTGTGGGGAGGATTCGGGAGTTGTAAAGACAATGAGCAGGAGAGAGCATGGTTCCGAATACAAACAACATCTCTGCTCCCTCCCTACGCTCCTCTAGCCTTAAGTGATGCCATCACCCACCTGTTTAGGACAGGAGAGATGGATCCCCAAACAACCCGGGAAGAGCTGCCCTGATTGGTCAGAAGTCAGCCAGGAGCGGCCCCAAATATAAAGAGCCGCACCGATTGGTCGAAAGACAGCCTGGAGCCCTACAACTAAAGAGCTGCCCTGATGATCAGAAGTGAGCTTGGAGTAGCCCTACAACTAAAGAGCTGCCCTGATGATCAGAAGTGAGCTTGGAGTAGCCCTACAACTAAAGAGCTGCCCTGATGATCAGAAGTGAGCTTGGAGTAGCCCTACAACTAAAGAGCTGCCCTGATGATCAGAAGTGAGCTTGGAGTAGCCCTACAACTAAAGAGCTGCCCTGATGATCAGAAGTGAGCTTGGAGTAGCCCTACAACTAAAGAGCTGCCCTGATGATCAGAAGTGAGCTTGGAGTAGCCCTACAACTAAAGAGCTGCCCTGATGATCAGAAGTGAGCTTGGAGTAGCCCTACAACTAAAGAGCTGCCCTGATGATCAGAAGTGAGCTTGGAGTAGCCCTACAACTAAAGAGCTGCCCTGATGATCAGAAGTGAGCTTGGAGTAGCCCTACAACTAAAGAGCTGCCCTGATGATCAGAAGTGAGCTTGGAGTAGCCCTACAACTAAAGAGCTGCCTAATGGTACGAACACACCAAACGCGTACCCGCGTAAGATTTACACGCGTAACGCAGCTAAAATGTTGCTTGACCATTTTGTGTCAAAAATGGTCCTCCGTACGCAGCTACGCGCCTGTGGCTGCGCTGGATTTAGGAGTCCGAGGAAGGAAACCCAAACGCCGCCGTGTCTGGGTGCATGATAGAGCTTGGATCGGGTTAGATTAAATAATCTCAGATATAAATAACAATAATCGGGTTAAATAACTTCACATGGTGTGTCTGGTGTGTTTCCAGCATTCGTAGTGTTGATCAGCAGATATAGTCCGCCAAGACGTTGAGGTTGCTTAGCAACCAGAGACTCTGTCCATGCAAGTGAACGGAGCGTTCCCTCTTCGTCATAACTATCAAACCAAACATCCTTCACATTCACCGAGCGAACATTATGAAAGTAAAATGCACATTTCTCGCTAAAAATGTTTACATAAACGCATTTAATGGCGTAACTATGTTACTATTTCCACCCAGAATAAAGAAAGATGTCGGCCGTATGCTTCTGTGCAAGCGTCACTACTCTCTGCCAGTGACGTCGGGTCAAGCTCAACGCTGATTGGGCAACGCGGCTAATCGTCATGCGTATGAGCGTAAAAAGTTCAATTTTTTGAACTCCTCGCGTACGCACGTATATGTACGCGCGTATATATACGCAGCTCATACGGCGCTAACGCTGGTAAAATGTTGCTTTAGCGCATGTAACGCATGTACGCAGCTCATACGCGAGTAAACCAATGGTTCCCTATGGAAAAATTGCCGATTTTATACGCGTCTATACACGGGGTACGCGTTTGGTGTGTTCGTACCTTAATCCTTCAGTGTAGGACCAGGACGTGGCCCTCACAATAAGAACACTCATCACCCACTCACCATGGTTCTTCTCGCTGAGCAAGTTTTTTGTGGCTGGAAGGAACATTTCCATCAGTTCAGGGACTTTCCTGATGACATGAACTGCACACAGCGCCGCCTGAAACCAAAGCGTTACAGGTATTTAAAACAATCGGCGTCATGTCCTACAAGGGATATTTATGGAAGTACGATAGCGAATCACATTTATACACAGCGCATTCAGAAAGCATTCAGACCGCTTTACATTTTCCACGTTTTCTTAAAGGCACCCAGTGCAACTTTATGTAAACATTCAATGAAAAATAAACATTCAATTTCTAGTCTTTTTTACACGTAGTAAGTTTCAATAACTCCATACCATTACATATCGACATTCAAGGAGCAAAGATGAGACGTCGTTGTGTGGTGAGAACTGATAGAAAATCGTAAACAACAACAATCGCCGGTGGGGAGAAGCCATTTTTCCATTGACTGGAAGCCTGCTTTATTTATTGTAGGTTACAAAAAATAAAGAAAATGGCGGCATTGTTGTTGTTATCGATTTTGTATCAGTTCTCACCACACAACGACGTCTCATCTTTGCTGCTTAAATGTCGGTATGTAATGGTATGGAGTTATTGAAACTTACTACGTGTAAAAAAGACTAGAAATTGAATGTTTATTTTTAAGCCTCGAAAGTTGCACTGGGTGCCTTTAAGCTACGTCCTTCATTCATTGTTTCTGTGATTAATTGAAACATCCCATAATTAAAAAGCACCAGCAGTCTTGGGCTCATGACTCGCCCTAACCCAGACTGACCAGCCCGTGTTCCACATGGTCTGAGAGTCCTTGCCCTTTGGCGAACTGCAAGCTGGTGGTCCATATGCTTCTTACTCCAGAGCAGTCTTACTGAACACCCATGGATAGGTCTGTACGTTTCCAGATCAAGCCAAAGCAATTTCCACTGGTGGACTCAACTCAAGGTATAAACATCTAAAAAGGTAACAGCATTCACCTGTGCTCAAATTTCATGCCAAAAAGCTCTGATTGAATACACAAAAGTTTACGAAAATCTACTTTTTCAAAGCGGTCTACATCTTGTAGATAACTAAAAGGAACTAATTAATGTATCCATTTTTTTTATACGTCTGTAGTACAATAAATCAGTAATAGAAGCACATCCAATACCTATGTGATGGTGTGATATTGCTTCAGAAACTTCCCCTTCCCATTTGCTAATTTAACAGACAATTGAGAAACCTGAAATACAGCACTGCATAGCAACGCCCAAAGGCTGCTGGCTTTAGACAAAAGCATATTTCAGAGATGATTTTTGGACCATTTGTTCTCGATGTGTATGACTTCTTGCCCAAATACAGATACAAGACAGAAGTCACAAAATAGCAGACAGTAATGTCAACTTATGCTGAAACCAAAAATGTACCGTCCTTTTCAACAGTATTGTCCTAGTCACAATATAAAATTCAATCGTAAAGTCTCCTTACAGACTCAAGAATTTGAGTTCTACAGAACAAACTGTCGTAACTAGTGTTACGCAATAAGTCCCATAACTACTGTAAAAGACCAAGCTTACCTTTTTTCTCAAGTAGGAGTTGGATGTTTTGAGCAGCTTCTCCACCTCTCCAGCCAGGTCACGGCACATCTCCGAGGAACCCATGCAGCCCAGGGTGCACAAGGCCAGGCCCTGCACGTACTGCGTGCTGTGGTTCAGGTCACTGGGAAGGGGGAGAAGATGTTCAACACAACTCGGAAAACGGGTCTATATCTAAAAAGGGTTTTGAGAGAATAAACCAATTACAGTGGATATGCGGTTTGCTCTAATTTAGGGGTGATGGTAGCTTATTTTGTATTTTTTTTGGTACAGGTTTGTGAAGTAAAAACATTTTATATATTTGGAAGATAATATGTCATCCAAAGTATTTTTTGAAAGATAAACATAACCACTACTCCATAAAATGGAAAACCATGCGATGGATCAGGTTATTCATCGATTGGACAGACAGCTAGACGGACAGCATACACTGATCCAGGATTATCTAATAAAGCCTTTGTTCTAATACAGAACTATACGTGCTTCTGTTGAGACTGCTATAAAGAATGTAACTTCACACAACCAAGGAGGCATCCCGTTGAACTAGAGGCGGTATGCACAGATGGCTCCACATATTTCAGTCAGAAAGATATTTCCTGTGGCGCTCGTAAAGAATCCATTGCCCCGAGATGAATTGATACGACCCGCAGAAGTGTCCCTGATACTTTGCACCATCTCGGTCTTTAATGGATGGATCTGTTGGAACGTCTCCTTTGTGAGATAAAGGTGTGTTGACTATGTGGGTTCAGACCTGGGCAGTATCACAGCATATCAGGGTTTTTAGGAATACCCACGTTGTCAGTCAATACCGTCAAAAATACAGATGCTCCTCTTTGGATCAACATCCCGACACCTTCGGAACACTTATTATTATGATATATATTTTGTCCAACTTTTGCTGCAGGATGTATAAATAAATCCCCAGCTCAGCCTTTACACAAACCCCGATGTGTACCGTAACCCGGTGAAATGGTATGAAGGTAAAAAAACATTGATACCACCCCAGCCCTTGTGTTGGGGACAGATACTTACTTCTTGATGCAGTTTGTCATGAGTAGATGAACATCTTGCCTCTCGTCCAGCAGCAGCATGGCTCCCAGGTAGCCTATTCGCTTATCGGTAAACTTTTGCGATGCAATCAACTTCAGGCACTCCAGCTGCAAAATGTGTGCAGACAATTTATTTTAGTTTTCCCCAAACAGGCGTGGGCGTGTGCTCAGACCGTTGATAAGCTCAATGCATTGACGGACACGAGAGGAGAAGGACTTCCTGCATACCTGCCCAAAGTGCGCCGGGTAGCCCAGCATGTGCATATAGAGGAGCTTAGCCACATTCCTGCAGCGGTACGTGTTGTCCTCCTCTCTGAAGGACGAGCGGATGGCGGCGCACTCCTTCTGGATCATCTCGCGCTCCTCCGCCTGGGTACGGGCTGTCCGGATGGTCCGGATCAGCTCCCGCAGTCTGATCGGAGCGGGCATTCTCTGGAGGACACAGGGGGCAGGGTTAGGACACACAGAGTGTCGAGGTGTCCCTGAGCGAGACGCCTCACCCTGACTACTCCTGACGAGCCGGCTGTCGCCTTGCGTGGCTGACACCGCCGTCGGTGTGTGAATGTGTGCATGAATGGGTGAACGGCTGACAATATTGTAAAGTGAGTAAGAACATAATACAACCTGAATGCACTCACAGACGTTCTATCTTGTCAAACTATAAGTAACTCATCCGAGCCTAGTAAAAAAGTAGTAAAATGTGTGCAGTGCAAAAGACGAGCAGGTGAAATTCCATTCCAATGCAGCGAGGCTTAAGACAACGCAGGCTTGACCCGAGATGGTTAAATATTAATAAGACGCACATGCAGGGGAGTGAGATTAGATTCTCCTGCACAAAGTCCCATAAAGACCTGCACGGAGAAATCATGCAAGATGCCATGTCCATTTCAAGAAAATAAGGCATACGGAACTACAACAATACCACTGCCACAGAGAACATATTATACAGGTATTACTTGTTATCTAATTTCCACCAGGGATCAGAAAACGTTCAATAATAATGATGACCAATATGGTAGACATCTACTTAGAATAATGCTTAGTTTGATGGAAAAAAGAATTGATAGCTTGCATAGGCCGTTACAGCAAAAAGGGAATACAGGGAGTAATTACTTACTAAACAAAACTATTTCTGCATTAAGTGTGCAGATAAAAAGTAATTTACTTGCCAAGGGTAGACACCTTAGACAGATGTACTGACAAACCCCAGGCTAAAACTTGCATCCTTTAACTAGTGTACAATGGCTCTCTTTATTCCTAGTATAAAATGAGTGTTCTAAACTAAAGTAATTAAAATAAATTTGAACAGGGGAAACTTGCAATGTGCAACATTTCAACAAGCTAAAAATGACCTGGACATGATATTGGTAGTCAATGCTGTTAAAAAAAGATTTCAATAATGTTATAAATATACATCACAGCAGACTAATGATGTACCTCTCTCTTTGTTTACATGCCAGTGTGCATCGCCATATTTATATAAGAGTATCCAATCTAATCTTAGGATCGCCATTTTACTTATAAAAGGTATGACCTATAGTTTACAGACACAAAAACAGCATTTATAAATCTATCAAGGAACATTATAACTTGACCATAGGCTTCTCGCTAGATGCTAGATGCCACTGAATCCTACTAACTTCACCTTTAAAAAGGTGAAAAAAAGTGTCATGATGATGACTATGCTTTTGTATCTTTAATGCTAATAGATGGCATCTACAAGGTTTACAGAACTAATGAAATAGATGCAACATTTATCTAACAACCGACACCACATCAACAGATATGATGTTGTGCATCCAGTGAGTCTGGTTTGGCTGACGAACTGAGCAATGATTCAGGTCTAATGCACTGTGGTGGTGACACTCAGCAAATATGGTATTGTTGGATGAGTGTTGAGCTAAAATCCTGTTCATTTACTCTTCATTTGCTTTGGCTGGGAAAACCTTATTTGATGCATGTATTTTAAGTCGAGTCACACCAAGCATATGAAGGATTACGTAATATAAACCAAGGATATGAGTGGCTGTTAACCACGGATTATACATTAATAATAATCAAGGTGGGATAAAACACATTAATGAAGATGGAACATTCTCTGTCTTCTAAAACCTACACCCCACCCCCCCCCCCCCCCCTGTTCCCATAACGAACTGTCCGTTACATATCTAAACCGGCAGAACTAGCATCTCCTGGGAGCTAAATAAAACATAACACTAAAAGTTCCTTAATCTATGCATCTATGGTGTGACCTATCTATATATATGCTAATGTGAGGTTTATTTAAAACTTTTCATAAACACCAGATAGCTAACCGTCTACGAAGTGAGCGAAGATGAAGGGGTACGCACAATGCAAGTGGTTTAGAGTTCAGGTGTAAAAGCAATGATCTTATTCAGTAGTTAGTTGGCCAGTGAACACATAGGGGACACTCGCCAAGGTCAGTCGGTCTCTGTCTTGCAGACAAAGAACTCTCTGCTGTGTAGTAACAGTATATCAGACCAATTTCTTCCATACTTCTTGAAACCTACAATGTCTTTCATTCTAGGTCAGTTGGTCACACCAGAAGGGCATGTTTGTCCTCAAACACAACATAACTTACAAGAAATTCACCTGTGATAAACCACCTAGCCCTCAACATTTTGGTTGCAAGAAAAAGGGCAACTGCGGTCCGATTGGGTTATCAACCTGCCATTGGCTCTGGGGCCTAGCCTACACTTCCTGACAACCAGTGGCTAACGGGGGAAAACATGCCACACCTTTCAAGTAACACAGGGATGTATATACCTTAAACAAAATGTATAATATAAGACAGGAAATGTAATGAAAATTCCAGATGAACACTGCCTAACATATTGCTTTATTATATTACATGTTGAAGGGAAAGCAGCTAAACTGCGATAATGGTCCACCATTTAAAGAGCAAATTAGATTAGATTCTAGCCCTTGGACACGTCCGAGTTTCTTGATGAGGAAAATATTACTAATAGGTTATCATTGTACAAACTTGAATGTATCCTTTTTATTCAAGTAACATTATACGTCATAGTATCTTTGCTGTGCTTTTCATTCCAATGCAATCCTCACTATTAACACGGGAAGTCAAAGCCTTCAGGCAGAATACGTTGTGGAGCAAGATGCAAATCGCCACAACCCCTGCCCTCCGTGTCATCTATCCGTTCTGGTCCCATTCAAAACGTCAAACTGGCTCCCTGGCTTCATAACCCTGAACCTATCTTCTTTAGCCAAAGCAATTCATCGCCCACTTGAACATGACATCTTAAATAAATCCCTTACTAAATGGATGTTGTCAAAATGAACCTTACAAGCGCATCAAAACTAAATTAACGCAGGTTGTCAGTGAACATCACAAACCTCCTGTCAGCCCGTAGCTCAACCGCAATAATAAGTTAAGACATCAGATCCTCGTTTTATATTTTGCTCGTTTAAAATACCTTTTTAATACACGAAATACAACGCCCCAGACGTCGGGGACCTCAGATGACGAACTCTGAAGGAACTCTGAAGGAGACACATCCAGGCTGTTGTCACACTGCTAGTCGGAGAGCTGGCCTTGTATGAGGCTTCATCTGAAACCATTGCAACCCCTTCTGCACCAGTGGTGGATAACCAGTTCAGACTGGGAATGCCCGATGGTGCACTGGTACTAGAGGGCCTTTGGAAGCGTTTGACTTAGCGAAACTAGCAAGATTAGTCTTGGATAGGTTAGCATCCTGTCAGTTCACATTATTAGAACACTGAACTGGACCAACAGCTTCTGGATCTCGAACTGGTTTGACTGGCGGGTCAGACCAGTGTCCATACTGGGAGGCTGTCATCTCAATCAACCCCTGTGGAGTGTATTCCCCCCTCACCCTGGTGTCCCATATCGCCACAGTGGTTAGCCTTGACTTTACATTAGCCAGCTACACAGCTAGCACCACTACAGGCTAACCAAGCTATCCCTGTTAGCCGCTGACACCCCCAGCTGCGAGCCGCTTCCCGAGCTCCACAGCCTACAGCAAAGTTGTCAACATCTCGCCACACATACTGTCACTGGTCCGCCTCCGTGTCGCGGTGGGTCCGTTCACATCGTCCCCGACACGTATCGTTAAAGAATACTTACCGGCCGTGGCGGTACCAGACGGGGACTTTTTATACGAGCAGCAGCGGAGGGGGAACACAGCAGACATTCAAAATGGCGGCCGTTCCAGCCTCATCACGTCTACCGCAGGCGGAGGGATCCGCCGGAGCACCGAGGCTTCCGACGGGCGGCGGGAAGGCTCGACGTTTTACGTTACAGTTACAGCTTGTACATGGACGTTTTCTTTGTCATCTCTTGATTAACATCTTCGCTTGATATGATATTTTTCATGGGAGAATATGGGTAACTTATGCATGTTTTGTTGTTGATGTGATGTGTTTGGTGTTAGTGCGCATTGTTGTGATTTGAGTCTTTTCCAGCAGGCGATGTGAAGCGGTGTCGACTGGAAGGGGCTAACGGGAGGCTAACTAACGGACGCTTTCTTATCATCTGGCTGTCGTGTATTTTACGGTCGCTTCGTTGCTTTTATACAACAGCTGGCAGTCCACACCCTCTGTGTTTTAAGTAATGTCATCACGGCGTTCCACAACACAACGTGGGAGATGAATTCAGATTTTCGTCGGCTCACCGCCGCGGATGAATAGTGATTCCACGTCGACGTAGTGCTGCGGCTGTACGCGTACTCGTGGCAGCGGTGACGCGTGCGCGCGACATTACGACGAACCGTTCCGCGGTCGCGCGATCGGGGGGCGCCCCCCTGCGTCGTGAGCGCGCTGCGCAGGTTAGCGACGCGCCTTGGACCGGGAGTGTGTTGTGATGATCACCGCGCCGCCGTACGGAGATCCTCTGTAGGACAGATAGTCCGCATGAGCACCGGTACGCGCTCCGTTTTAATTTATGAAATACACATATATCTATAAAATATAACTCAATACTGGACCTCATGCACTCTGTGGGAACGCGAATCTACTCTCATTCCTCTGGGTTGTGTTGTCAGGTTTGTGTAAAGGTATTGCTTGTCAGCGTATTGTGTGTGTGTGTGTGTGTGTGTATTTATATATTACATCGCCGCTAAGTTTTGTCCCGTGGTGTTCAGCGCTCAGTCTAAACCCGCACTAAGTGAACCATGCCCATCATCCTCCGACACACGGATCCTCTCCGAGCTTTATATTTTATATTGATTAGAATTGCATCCCGCCGACGTGCGGTGGGCTCTCCCACAATGCATCGCGGCGCGGCTATACGTCGGTATCGGCTGAAACGCGCCCCCCGCAGTGTGGCTATCAGGGGGACGGCGGCTGGTCCTGGGTGTGCTGATCCGTGCTGATCGTATGGATGCTGTTAGAGGGTCTGGATCTCAGTCCTAGGACCATCTTGGGTTTAGGGTTCAGTGTTTTCTGCTGGTTTCTTTTTTTCTTGTTGTGATTTTTGGTTCCCCCTTCTCAAAGCGGGTTCGGATCTATCTGAGCTGTTTGGTTTATCGATCGATGATAGGTGGAGATTCGTTGTTTTCTTTTTACCGGGAGTGGACAGTACTATGTCCAGGCGCAAACAGAACAACCCATTCAGAGTTAATTGTAGGTATTGTCCCAGGTATTGTCTAAATCATTTTCCTTACCGTCCTTTAACAGTGCATGTTATTAAGTAGCAGGGTCGTGTTTATAATGTGTGGACTGTGGAAGATGTGAATGCAAGGCATCGATGATGAGAGCTTATGTGTTCTGTAACATCAATGCTGTGGATGTGAATATACGTTTATCATAATTCCCATGTCATCTGCGTACTTTATATATTTATTATTGGCTGTTCAGTTGCGCTTTATGGATTATTGGACCGCAACTTTTTATATGGATCACAAACTTTGATGTAGCCTTGTGATTTATTATTGCTTTATTTACCCTTTTCAATGCAGCATTATTGTGATGCTTGTATGGCTACCTATGATCTACTGTTTTTGAACATTAATTAATTTAATGAATATATAGGACGGATTTAGCCGGCCAATATTTTTCCCTTTTCGTGGGCATACATTAAGGGTTCATTTAAGAGTTGTTGTTACTTTGTTAAGGTCTCATATTGTGATGGTACAGCAATGTTGCATAGAAGTATGATGGCTACATTAAATATATAGATGCACCCTTTCCCCTCAAGTTAAGATTAAATTAATAGTTGAAGAGGCAGTATTCAAGGGATATGCCTCTCATTTTATATTGGCTGTCTTTAGTTATCGCCATGATGACTGAGAATTGTTGATTCTCTCTTGTTTTTGCGGTAGTGCTATTCTAGGCTTTGGTACAGAACAACACTAAACCATCTATGCAGCACTTATTACGACACTGAAGTCTGTAAGATGTGTGTTCCCGGTATAGTGTAACATAGTCTCTGATTGTCGACGGTCCTACTTTCTAAACATATTGTAAAGGAGGGGTTGGAAAACATCTTGCACCTGTGGCTGCTTCAATCCTACGGGTTAATTAGATGAACGCTAGGATCACCCTTTACCCACGGTGGAGCGAGGAAACCAGGGGAGGACCTGCCACACTGGGGAACTGGTTTCATCTCATTGTGGGTGGAAGAGGTCTTATCCTTCGTATATGTCTCTGGTCTGAATCAAACCATTGTGTTCTGAACCTCAGCCGAGCTGTGATTATTTTACCTTCCGTCCGCATGAAATGAATTCAGAGGAGCTGCCCTGACTGACTGACAGACCAGACAGACGAGGAGACAGTCTGACAGACACCCAGACTGACACACACCCAGACTGACACACACCCAGACTGACACACACACACACACACACACACACACTTTCTTTTTTTTAAGTTTGTGTACTTGCGTATCCCTTTTTTTCCGTATTCAAAGGAGTCACTTCAGTGCCTAGACAACAGTCCGTCCTGAGGTAATGGCAAAAACAAGTTCAGAAGTCAAGAAAAATGTAATTAGTAATACAAATCTTTAGCGTTTTGGTTGCTAGTTTTGTGTGTTGTATCTGAAGCCCCTGAAATAGCCACTCTGCTATTTCTTCTCGAGACAGGGTTTCCATGATAGATGTGGTCTTTAAAGGGGTCCAGAAGTCTATCAGATGTTTTGAATGCGTCTTGTTTGGGACCATACAATGACAATACTCCAATGTTCATTCGTCTGGGTTAGTATTCCCATGGTCTGAAGAGGCCAGTATCTTCGCTGCGATGGGAGACGGGGCCCCACTGCTTCCTGGAGACTCAGACAGTGTTGTGTCCGTCCGTCTGTCTCTGTCTGCCTGCATTTGTGTGTTCTGGAGGGGGGGGGGGTTCAACAGAACCCCCATTGCTTGGTGTTTGAGCAGAGTTTTGGCATTTCTCTTTTGTCTGTTTTGTTTAGCCCCCCCACCCCAACCCCAAAAGCCTCCACCCCCCCCCCCCCCCCCTTCTCTTCTCTCTCCCTCGCTGTGTCTGTTGGCTGATGAGTTTGTCTCTTTGTCTGGAATCAGTCAGACACTGCGTCACCTCCTGCCTACAGACACACAGACACACAGATAGCATCAGAGTGGCAGAGACAGAGCGGGGGGGGGGGGGGGGGGGGGGGGGAGTGAGGAGAGACAGATGTACAGACAGAGCCTAGCGGTGGGGGAGGGGTATCTCTCACACATCAATCATTGGCTGGCTGCCGTGAAGCCAGCCTGCTGTGGCGGTTCATAGTTCACCACTCCCACCGGCTCCACCCCATGCTAATGAGAGCCCTGCATTACTATGGGAACGCGACCCAAACTATTCCCACAGAGGAGGAAGAGCGAAGAGCGATGAACTATCGTCTCCTCCTGTCGCGCGTGTGTGTGTGTGTGTGTGTGTGTGTGTGGGGGGATTTCTCCGTGGGCTGTAATTACTTGTCAGTCCCGGCAGGTAACAGAGTCGGTCTTCCTCCTCCCCTCCAGACCTCCTCCACCATTTGCTCTCCAGATCGTAGGGAAAAGCATAAGACAGGATGTTATGTTGGCGGGGGGGGGGGGGGGGGGGAACCACCCAGGACCCCAGCGGGTGGGGTGGGGTGGGGTGGGACGGCAGGAGTCCGGGGGTATCTGAGCCACATGGCACATGGGGCTACGTACGAGGCTCCGGAGCTGCTGGTGTAGAGAGCGCCACTCGGAGCGGCGCGCAGGCAGCAGAGAACAGAGGGCTATCCAGGCTGTCGAGTGCGTGGGTGGTACTGCTGAGATGGAGAGAAAGAGGTACAGACAGAGGGAGAGGAGGAGAACGCTCACTGACAAGCAGGCGGTTAGGATGTGGGATAGAGAGCAGGATGTGCTACCCCCCACCCACCCCCCAGGACTGCAGTATGGTCCGTGATAGCATGTGTGTGTGTGTGTGTGTGTGTGTGTGTGTATGCTAGAGAAGAGGGGGTGGGGGTGTAAACAGGAGGGATGCACTGGCCACTAGTTCACTGCCATTGTATCAGCATCCTCGATGAGTTCTGATCAGCCCTGTGAGAGAGAGGCCCCCCGTTTAATGAAGAGTTCAGGATCGTACCAAGGCACTTGCTGGGGTCTTTCTTTGTTGTATTGAAACACAGCTTACAGAAATTGCCAGGATTGGCCATCAATGGCTAAATGAGTGGTCTGTACCAGTGTTCTTCATTCAGTGTCTGATAATCGCAGAGTAGGTAGAAATTATAGACGAATCGGCTTTTTATTCTGTAAATGTGAGTGTCCTCTTTAAAAGAATGAGTGCAGGATCCGGTGAAGGCTCCAGTGTTGGGGACACTCAAAGCACTTATGTTGTATCTGTAGAGGAGGCTCCATTGTTGCTATTTCTGAGCGGATGGATTATAGTACAGCAATACATTCAAACATTTTATCACCAGATGTTCATGAGACATTGACTAGTTAGAAATTAGAATCAACCTTCCAAATACCCCACTGTTCAGCAACATAAAGAATATAACTGCTCTTGAATTTGGAATGACTGGGTCCTTTTTAAATGCCCACTAGATATATATACTATGACTCGGACTAAGAATATGTGGCCCATTTTCTATCAATTGATTATTGATCTGTGATGTGACGTATAAAAATGTCATTTCCCAGCACTTAATAAGATTGCCCGGGAAATGATCCAAAATGCCCCTGAAACAGATAACAAGGGGGCAAAAAAGCCTGTAACTTAGTCCCCTGATATCTATATGATCACTTATAATTAATTAATAGCTTCAGAAAGATAAGGATAATCAATAATTTTTCTGTCAGTGATACTGCATGTCCTCCGGCAAAAAAATTTCAAGCCACAATTCCGGTGACATCTAAAGATTTCTACGATGTAAAGATGCTCTGTCAGACCAACGTAGCTCTGAGGGGGCCCTGAGCGAGTCGCCCCCCCCCCCTCGGCTCCCCGTGCCCCCCCCATGTAGTTCTGTATCTGAGAGCGCACTCACACTAGGCCATCTGTACCGTGCCCGAGCACGTTTGCCCCCTAAAGTCTAGATCGTTAGGCTAGTGTGAGCGCGCCATCCGTACTCAAGCACGTTTAAATTCCGTGGCCTCAGTTCACTTCGGAGAGGTGTGCTCAGGCCACGCTACAGATGCTAATGAGCCGACACGCGCACGGATACGCAACCGTATGTACAAGAGGCCACCGTACTCCGGCCCAGTTGAGATTGCCTAGTGTGAGCAAAGGCCAGCGGCACAGAGTTTGAGGTGGGGGGGGGCAATCGTACTTGAGTACGGTACAGGGTAACTTTGCCTAGTGTGAGTGCGCTCTAAGAGGTTATGAGTTAATTGAGGCAGCAGCCTCCGGGCATTACACTCGTTGACTGAAATATCTTTTTCCCCCTTTATCGTGAAGCGAACACTTGATCCCACTCCATGATCCGAGCGGATGTTCCTGTGCTTCCTGTTCCAGGGCCGTTCCACACTTCAGGCATGACAGGACTGCAGCACACCATTAACATGGACGGCCGGGACGAGTTCATCCAGGGCAATGCGCAACACGGCATCCACTCCCAGGCGCTGCACGAGCAGGACAGCGTCTCAGGTACCGAGGGGGGTGGTCCACCTGGGCGGGGGGGGGCGGAGCCAGTCAGCCCTGCACTGTGCCTGTTGTCATGCGTCGTGTATTGATAGGGCTGTGTTTGCCTCTGTAGAAGACAGCGATAGCGAACATGGCGACGACTCGTCCTCCAACACCTCCACGGACGACCTCATGAGCGCCAAGCGCACGCCGTGCCGCCTGCAAGGAGCCGGAGTCAAGGAGGTGAGCCCTGGAGGACTCGTCGACATTTAAATCCACACCAACGTCCAGGGCATTTAGCAGACGCTTTCATCCCAAGCCTCTTACACATACTCGTTCGTACACACATTCACACGCCGACGGCGGCGTCGACAGCCAGCTCGTCAGGAGCAGTTAGGGCTTAGGTGTCTCGCTCAGAGACACCTTGTCAATCAGCTAGGAGGAGCCCGGGGATCGAACTAGCAACCTTCCGGTTACAAGTCAACCCGCCCTACCGTCTGAGCTCAGCCGACCACCAGAGTGTGTTCAACATGACCCCACTAGATCTCCGGCTCAGTGCATCACAACGGCGGGTCACAGGTCTCCTGCCATGCTAGCGGCTTCACCAAAGCTTTCATACATGCTCCACCGCCTGCCCGTGTTAAGACCCCCCCCCCCCCCCCCCTGTGGTGTCTCGTGGTCCCCAGGAGAGCGGAGAGGAGGCGGGAGAACGAGGCCACGGCTTCCAGTGTCCCCTCTGCACCCTGGACTTCAGCAGCCCCGAGAAACTCATCTCTCATGTGTACCAGGTGAGAAACTTCATCTCTCGTGTGTACCAGGTGAGAAACTCATCTCTCGTGGGTACCAGGTGAGAAACTCATCTCTCGTGTGTACCAGGTGAGAAACTCATCTCTCGTGTGTACCAGGTGAGAAACTCATCTCTCGTGGGTACCAGGTGAGAAACTCATCTCTCGTGGGTACCAGGTGAGAAACTCATCTCTCGTGTGTACCAGGTGAGAAACTCATCTCTCGTGTGTACCAGGTGAGAAACTCATCTCTCGTGGGTACCAGGTGAGAAACTCATCTCTCGTGTGTACCAGGTGAGAAACTCATCTCTCGTGGGTACCAGGTGAGAAACTCATCTCTCGTGGGTACCAGGTGAGAAACTCATCTCTCGTGGGTACCAGGTGAGAAACTCATCTCTCGTGTGTACCAGGTGAGAAACTCATCTCTCGTGTGTACCAGGTGAGAAACTCATCTCTCGTGGGTACCAGGTGAGAAACTCATCTCTCGTGGGTACCAGGTGAGAAACTCATCTCTCGTGGGTACCAGGTGAGAAACTGACTCATGTGTACCAGGTGAGAAACTCATCTCCCGTGTGTACCAGTTGAGAAACTCATCTCGTGTACCAGGTGAGAAGCTCATCTCTCATGTGTACCAGGTGAGAAACTCATCTGAGATGAGTTTCTCACCTGGTACACATGAGAGATAAGTCGTCTCATGTGTACCAGGTGAGATCAACCAGTAAGAGGCCTTCAACTAACAAGGACACCGAAGGAACAATGCGATATTCAAGTATATCTACTTGAATATACTTCAAACCGCAGTACTCATGGATATGTTTTACCTTGAGGTTCAGTCTTGCTCTGGTTTTGAGTAAAAGTTACAATATTGCAGCAAAGTTCTCCTTGGCTCGAAACTGTCTCAGGAAGTTGTTTGGTTTTATGGGCTGGGTAGACTCTGGTGTAATCTCAGTTCATCCAGTTTGTTTGCTTCCCTGGCTGCAGTACGCTTGGTTTGTGTGCCAATTTGTTTCATAACTGGCAACCCGGGGTACTCTGACAACAGTGAGTCAGAACACACTGGCCAAACAAAAAGAGACCTCAGGAACCACAACGGAAACCTCAAATAAAACATACTGCCTACAGCATTGTTGCCGGAGAAGCCATTATTTGGACCTGGCATGCTTCCTAAATCTGGGGAAATATCCTGGTCACTCGACTATGATTTAGTACAGTCAATTTGTAACCTTTTTTAATTAACAAAATAATACTTTTTTCAGTTTAACCGATGACAGTGATACTACTGTTTGTTTGTTTGGGCAACACTGCGTACTGGGTTGTCTTGCATTTTTCCTTTTGAATCTTATTGTATTCCTCTTTAGCTCTGATGGAAATAATATTCCTAAAATCCCAATTATACGACAATGATTGCATTCCGACCATTTCTTAAAACAATTGTGAAACAGTTCTGCTGAAACGATGTTGTGGTGCTGCTGGTAAACTGCCTGTGACTGCCAGCACAGTGAGAACCCGTCCAGGCCGGTGTGTGACCGTGTGTTCCCCCCCCCCGGCAGCACACCGCCATGATGAGCAACACCAAGAGCTACGTGTGCCCAGTGTGCGGCCGCGTGCTGAGCTCCCCGGGGTCTCTGGGCCGCCACCTCCTCATCCACTCAGAGGACCGCCTCTCCAACTGCGCCGTGTGCGGGACACGCTTCACCGACATGGACAACCTCAACAGGTCCGCCCCTGACCTCTGACCTCTGACCCAAATCAGCTGGAAGTGGGGCGTTGTATATGTATATGTTAGAAACACAACGTTGATAAGACATAGCCTCGTGTGGAGCTTATCGTCATCAGAAGGAGGTGTGTTTGGAGGTTTCTCTCATTATGTCTCATTCACATACAGTATATTAAGTAGTTGATTCATGGCAATGAATCAACACACACACACATCTGCTATAAACAATAGTTATCGTCCACGAGGTGACCACTTTAATTGGCAGCAGCTGTTTGCCATTCTGAAATCTCATCGTTTCTTGAAGTACAAATCCCTTCCACTCTATTGAGCTTTTATTGGGTTAGTGGTTAGAAGCTTTGTTGGGGACATTATGTCCACGCAGGCACGACACCGTAGTACCAAGGCTGGGTGGCCAATGAGGGCACGCTGATGTTTAAATGACTCCCAGGGGAATTACAGCATCCGTCACGGTGGGTCTTGTGTGACTCTTAAAGAGACAGTGAATCCCAAACCACTTTGTTGTGAACGTACAGTAATAAACGCCATTTTATCACTGACAAAAATACATTTTTCACTTAGAGAAAAAAAGGGGTAAATCGTATGTTTTTGCCATTCTCCCCGAAACAAGACGTGTACGTTCCACTCTTAGAGCGACCAACGTTGTGCATATGAAGGGTGTTTAGAACACTGTGTGTGTGTGCGTGTGACGGTACCTGCTCCTCTGTCCACAGGGAAAAGCTGAAGGAGGCTCTGAACACCAGCAGCATGCAGGACTGCGGCGGCGGCCGCGACGCCTGCGCCATGACCCAGTCCCTCTCCGGCGGGGCCATGACCCAGTCCCTCTCCGGCGGGGCCATGGCCCACCCGGGGGCCCGCTCCTGCCAGGGGCCCGGCCCCAACGCGTGTCAAATCCCCCCGGCCTGCCAGGGCGCCGGCCCCCGGCCCTGCCACGGCGCCGCGATGGGCCCCGGGGACCAGGGCTCCTCCTTCCCCTCGCTCCCGGACAGCCTCCTCTCGGAGGGCCCGTCGCTCGGCTCCATCACCGACGCCCTCAACTCGTCGTCCTCCTCGCTGCCCCAGATCCCGGACATCCTGAGCCCGGCGGGGGCGCCCGTCTACCCGGCGGGGGTGCTGCTGCTCTGCAACAGCTGCGTGGCGTACCAGCAGCTGGTGGACGCCCAGTCGCCCATGAGGAAGTGGGCGCTGCGCCGGAAGAACGAGCCGGTGGAGGCGCGCACGCAGCGGCTGGAGCGCGAGCGCACCGCCAAGAAGTCGAAGCGTGCCCACGAGTCGGACGAGGAGCGCCAGATGCGGCGGCTGCGGGACCGCGAGGCCAAGAGGATGCAGCGCATGCAGGAGTCGGAGGACCAGCGGTCGCGCCGGCTGCAGCGGGACCGCGAGGCCATGCGGCTGAAGAGGGCCAACGAGACGCCGGAGAAGAGGCAGTGCCGGCTGGTCCGGGAGCGCGAGGCCAAGAGGATCAAGCGGCGGCTGGAGAAGATCGACCCGTCCCTGCGCACGCAGATCGAGCACGACCCCGCCGCCATGGCCGCGCTCACCGCCGACATGAGCCTGTTCCAGTTCCCCTGCCCCATGGGCGGCCCGCCCCTCGACAACGGCCTCTTCATGAAGCTGCCCTGATTGGCCCAACGGACCGCCTCCGCTCAGCCTCTCTGGGCCGTCGGGTCGCCATAGAGACGAGACCACCCCCCCCCCCGCGCCGATCGAACCCTGTTTCCGTCTCTGAGGAACGAACGGGACAACGGACCGCTTAAAAAAAGATATATACAAAATCTACTACTTTATAATTTATTAGTCTTAGATAAACACGTCCGACGGGACGGAGAATGTTCCGTGTTGTGTGAATGACGTGATGATGATGATGATATACATGCATGTTGTACAGAGATTGATGAGACGAAGAGGACACTGACTCCCCTCCCTGGAGGATGTTTTTGCACATGGACCGGTCATCAGTGATCGGAGAGCCCCCACCATCCGCCTGCACACGGGTCGGTTCGTGTTTACTGGTCACCCCACCTCCCATTACGCTGCCATCACGGGTCAGCCTCTATTCACCCACACAACTACCTCACTAGGGGCCCGGGGCTCTGGGGCCCTCTGCTCTGGGGCCCCCCCGTACCGTGGCTTACCCCTGTCCATCTCCGGCCCCCCCCCCCCCCCCCCCACAAGCGTTTACCGATCCACCACAGATAACCGGGCCCCCCTCCTCATTTGTCACTCAGGGACCTTCAACAGGACGACCCCCCCAGAGAGGAAAGGGGTCCAAACTGAACCATGAGTTTCAATTCGGGGTTCAGCTTGTTTCTGTGTCTGCGCTCATATTGAACATGCCTTGTATTCAGTATTCAGTATTACAGCTCGTCCATATCAGTATAACTCAATGCGTACGGCCCCTCCTAGTTTTGCGTTGCCAAATGCCGTTTTTACTCGTAATATCACCCTCCATACGCTTTGCCAAATAGTGATTTCAGTATGTGTAGGTCAAGTTTCTGTGATCTTCTGCAAAGTGTTTCCGAGGCCATGAAATGTCCATTTGTGCTGCTGTTACCGTACGCGTTACCTCTGACCTTGGAGCCTCAGCAGACGGAGATAGTACCTCAGACTATACTCATTCAGTGGCTTCACGAGTTCCACTACCACCACCAACCACTTTCTCATTGTTTAAACCGTGTTTCTCCGATCCGGATTGGAGTCAATACGACAGTACCTCAAGTTAAAACGTACAACCGAATTGGGCATTAGCATTGATGGTGTATTTTATCCATAAATTACTGACATGTTTAGGACAGGTTCTGTGACAGGAGACGAGTGGTTCTCAGTTCCAGGTCCATTAGTTTATTTTTGTATTTATTTTATTTTTTATATTCATTGGTTTGCAGAGCACTGGACATTATATGAATCACTACGCCCCTACAGGGAGAGATTGTCTTGGATCAAATAACCTCATTCCAACATATTTATGCAAGAGGATGTGTATATTAATATTTTTGTGAACATATCTGATTGTGCTTAATTATATACATTTCATAAATTCCAACCGTTGAATGGTGTTTTGTTAAGTTTTTGACCCATCCATCTAATTTCATTTTCCAGATGCAAATATTCCCAGGGTCGAACTACCAGTTTACATAAATGTGATTTAAGAACTATAGGCCTGTCTGTTTAGCGCTCATTTAACAAGCTATTTATGTAAATGACAGGTGAGGTTGCTCTTGTAATTCCTATTTTGTTGTTGAACACCTTGTAGTCCACGACTGCTTTAAACCTCTATGCAACAGGGGTATATTTATTGAGATAAAGATTAGGTCACTTTCCATGAAAACTATGCAGATCAAAACGGAACATAATTCTTCATATAGTGCTTAGCTACTCAGGCAGTTGAACTCAGTGAGAGCTCAGATCTCTAACAGAGGATCTCATACCACAGGTGGGATTCTAGGCCATGATTAGGGTGCTCTAGGAAGTGTCTTTAAAGGTAGTCTGTTGTGCAAGAAACAGGGTGACACCTTGATTCCCCAAGGGCAGATCGCTGATATCCAATTATTTCTACATGGGTTTATACACAGGTCAGACTTTGAATACTAGGTATTCTCCATTGTGACTTTTTTGATTCTTGTATTTATGTGATCATCCAGGTCCCCTAGTCCCAAGAATTCTACACTAAAATATATGTTCAGAAGAACCATGATTGCAAAGGACGTATTGATGCATTTTCTCTCTTCTGAGCTTATCGATTTACGATTTTAGGTAAGCATTGCATGTTGTAATAACTGCATTTGTCCTATGGTTTAGTATGAGCTTGTTATTTTGATGCTTGACTGTTTTATTCTAAATAAAAGGAAATGACTCCTTTCTGGTGGTGTTAGAGAATTGGCCTTTGGTTCTGTCCATCAGGATTTGCTTTGATGTACGCGTTTACATGATCTTCGATTTGTCAGAAATGGCCAAAATGAGAAAATTGGAGATTAAACTGAGGACATGTGCTTAATGTACTTACATATTGAACGGCTGAATTGATGGTGTGTCCAGTCCCTGGGTAACTGTCTTATCAACTTGGAATAGACTATGGAAATAAAACATTGAATATCACTGCCTGTATTAGATCCATCTTTCATGTAAAACGAAACATCAGAATAATCAACAGTTAATCAAACTAGTCAAGTGTATGAGCACAAAGCACGTACCAGTTATGGACCAAAAACATATTTGCACCTTCATTTATGTAGGGCAGGCCCTTTGCTGTGCAACACAACTTACCTTAAGCACCATCTGCATTTAGGCTCGTTTCATGTGCTACTAAATATTGTTGATTCCCCTATGAGTTTAATAGTCAGAGGACCGATATAAACACTTTCAAATCAGAATTACCTCAAATTTATTGGATGCAAATAGTAACCTTTGTATTATAGAATATGCATAATGATTTTTCAGATTTTCACTTCCACTCACTTTTATAAAAAAAAAACTTAAACGGAAAGCAAAGTGGTAGGATAATAGTTTATATTTATATATGTATATATTATATTGTGTTTACTTAACAAACATGATAAATGCAACGTCTCAAAGAAGTTAGCCATAACAATAAAAATACAATATCTGTGTCCTTAAGTACATAGAATTAAAACAACAAAAAACAAAGAAGACCTAAGTAGTCCACAAAGAGGTACAAATATACAGTACAAATCTATTTTATCCAAAAAAGTAGAAATAAAAATGAAACAAAATATAGTCATTAATGCTTTGTTAAATTTCAGGTAGGTGAAGGGTAGTCTAAGGGAGCACTTTGGGTACACAACTCTAAGGCTTCTGATAAAGAATCAATACATACCGGTACGGCCATAGAATAGTAAAACGGACTATACAAAGTTCATACAACCTGGATTATAGTTGAGGATTGAATGTTACATTTACATCATTGCATATATTTTGCAGATTGTGTTGTAAAAAAAAAGAAAAAGAACAGATGCTAGGTCTTTTTATGTTATTCCACATCACAAACACCAAGGGCCAAAAAGAACAATGTCAATATGAAAACATCTCCATTTAAATTATCTTAAACCGTTATCCTGATTTCATTTGGTAACAGTGATACCAAAATACAATTATATTAAGGCCCAAACTAATTTACAAAGGGACAAAAAAAAAAGTGTTTCAAAACAAATGAACGAATCATTAAATGGTTACCATAAAAATAAAATTTTCCATTGAAAAGCATACCACTTTACACTCTCTGCCTCACTTTCACCGTCAATAAACCAGTAAGAAGGAAACCTGGTAGACTTCAAGATAGATACCGACACAGCTCACACACCACGGACACTCCGTTTAAACTCCTGTTCAGGAACAGCCTCCATCACACACCTGACATCATGTTAAAAGTGCAACATCTTCCACTAACTTGACGGTCAGACAAGGAAACAAATGAATTGAACCGATCATGCTTAAGGGGAAGAAGGTTATTGTGGTCGTGTTTTGACGTTGTGAAACACTGCACTGGGGGAGTTGATACACGAGCAAAGCGAAAGCAGGGGAGTGAGGCTTCAGCAGGGCTGAGGCCAGGGCATAGAACATCTGATCCACACCTTGTATAAAGCAGACCTTAAGGCATTATCGACAAGCTGCATAATAAAACCATACAAAAAATACTCATATCTACAGGAAAACATTACGCACAGTTTTTTTTCCCTTACTTTTTTGGGTGCTTGATATTTGGAAACTTCAATTTACCAATAGTTGATCTTAAAACACTGTAAAGGAGGACTTTTAGTGCAATTACATAGAATAAAGAGCGGTCATCGATCCATCACATTAGTAGAACAGGGGTCACCGGAACCACCGGGTCAGGAACCTGGACCAAGACCAGGTCAGAGATCTGGACCCGGGGATCATCTGACAAACCTGGTCAGAGACCTGGACCAGAGGATCATCTGACAAACCTGGTCAGAGATCTGGACCAGAGGATCATCTGACAAACCTGGTCAGAGATCTGGAGTGGACCAGAGCATCATCTGACAGACCGCGTCAGAGACCAGGTCCCAGGTTCAGAGACCTGGACCAACCAGAGGGCATTGTTTTGGCCGTACACAGAAAGCATTTGAAGCTTTACCGCCCCGCGCTGTGGCTTCTCATTCCTACCCATATGAGCACAGGACACGCTTTTAGACAGATCATCTTATGCCGTTGTGCTCCAACGATATGTTCTAATCTGAGCCACAATTCCAAAGTGGGGACTCGAAAAACTGTGAGACAGAACAGTGAACAGAATGAAACACTGAGTTTGCCATTCAAGGACGTCATGGGAAAAGAAGACTGCGTGGCTCCGGCCTTGAACAACGAACCCACTCGCCTCTCGTAGTCTTTTCCGTTTCCAAGGAGGCTGTGGACATTGAAGGGTAAAATACTTGAGTTGTAACTGCATAGTACATGCTAGGACCACGTGAAATGTATACCAGTTACACGTGTGACTAGATTGCCAATAGCATTTCAAAATGAAAAATAAGTTTCTAAATGGCCATCAATCGTTACAAAATTCTGTGGGCCTAAGAGTGTGATTTGTATGTTGATGAAAGCCTGCAAACCGGGTACCAGTGCATGAACTAGACTTGATAGATTCAGACTCCGACCCCGGTAGACGTCAACAGAACTGCAGGGGCGAGCGTCTGATAAACGATGCGGAGCTCATGGGATCTAACTCGACGGTCGACCAACGTGGACAAACACATAAATACCAAACAAAAAAAAAGGATAGTATCCAAGTCCGAGACCCCGTCATATCAGCCTACGACAGACAGATTGGGTGAGGTTAAATGTTTACAGCAGTAAGAAAGAACATTCAAGCCATTGAGCAGAGAAGGGGACACACCAACACACCAGGTTCCAGTCGCTCAGTGAGACCATCCAGAGATCAGGTTCCCATTTAGCAAAGAACATCGGCCTGGCCTTGGCTTGCAGCCATTCGTATGGGAGCGGCTTAATGTTCAGCTTTCTGTTCATTTTTTAACATCATCCTTAAGTCTATTTCAGATTAAAGCTTGTGGCGGCGCCATTGTTTATGATTATGGTTTGTTCCTGAATCCTCGGACGCCAGCCTTCCGAGTTGCATGTTTGACGTCACTTCCAGTCTCGGAGCATTCATAGCATTCCCGTTCGTCTTTGTGATTGTGGCATGAAATTGGCTAGTCGTTGTTTATTGTTAGCTACATTAGCCTCTTTAGCAAACCAGCCCGAAAACAAACACCACAACTTTACATTGTATTGCACGCACAGCAAGACCATGCAATGGATAAATTGGTGAACGGAATAAAGTAGTTTTAAATGAACAACATGGTACAAATACAAAGAAAATACATCTCTTCACGGGCGCAGCCATTTTGTTGAGAGCGTCATCACTGCTCTCGGTCTACTCTCAGATTTTCGAAAGATGAAGACAAAAAGGGAGTGTGCCTTCGAGAAATGCTGCAAGAAAGCTGCGAGATCTTCGACCTACGACTCGGAAGTATGGCGTTCGAGGATTCAGGAACACCATATCTTTAAATCTACCGCGCCCTGTTTGTCATGAGATGAAAGTCCCCCCCCCCCAAGCCCTGATTGGCCAATCAATTAAAACACCTTGGAAAGCATTACCATTGGGTCGAGGCCAGACTGATCCGAGTGTGAACGAATCAGGATGGTCTCACCGGGCCAGGGTCTGACAGTTGATCATAGGAATGTTTGTGTGGAATGCAAGCCTGTAATAATAATGTTTACATTTGATTCTTATCATCATGGTCTAATTGCACTTAATAATCTTTCAGTTCAGTGATAAGTCTAAAACCTCTCAGAAGATTGAACTGGCAGCATTCCCATTGGCTAAACAGCAAACAGTGCAAATTATACAACAGTGTTAATTTGCAAGCTAGTTTTTAATGAATCCTAAAAACAGAACAAGCCCCATGGAGGAATTTATTCTAGGAGTTCCACCTTAAAATGTTTTTTGATTAGCATCAATGCCTCAAATCAAAAACGTTTTGAACTGTCTCCCACATGCATGCCAGTTAAAGAGAAAAGTGGGAGGCAATCTGTTCCGAATACATAAGGGAATATTTATTCTGCAGTTGTCTTTCCCAAACTTGCCCAGTTCAATTTGCAGATATGTTAAGGGGTATCACCATGTTTCTGTCCATGGTATTGGCATTGGATCACTGGGTGGATAAAAGTACACTTGCAGCCCATGTAACAATACTTTAAAACATCAATTTAGCTATTTCCCATCTTAACAATGTCACCCGACAGTTTTAAGAACGGTCATCAACACGATGACCGATCACCCAAACCCGCCGCCGATATAAAACGGTGATACAAAAGAACTGAAAAACAAGCCTTACATTCTTAAAAAGGTTTTGATTGTGTAGAAGGGTCTGAGTGCCCAGAGCCATTACTAAAGCTGGGGTCTCCTGGACGAAGACTTCATGTATGTAGAACCAGGGTTCCTCCTGAGTGCGAAGGTGGAGGCATGTGGAGTTCAATCCACCAGGGAAACATAAACTGTCTTTGATTTGTTGGCCACAATACGAGCGTTTAGAGGAACCTTGTAGGGTCTCTAGTTGATTAGAGAATTCTTGCAAATAGACGGTTCATCAGAAAGCAGACAGTTCTGGAGACAAGGAATTCTCTCGGCTGATTCGATGAATGAGCAGTAGCAACTAAACTACTTCAACTGCAAAGAACGGCCTGCAGTGACTGTCTCACCGTGGGTTTCTGAGGCATAGACATTAAAAGGGATGGCCTTGACTCCAAGATGGGAAATTCTATGTTAACATTTCCCAGAGGGTAATATTCTGATGCGTGATATGACCCCAACAATATATCCGTCCCCACTCTGGGTAAACTGTAAACGGTGTCGGTTTCTAAGAGGGGGAGGTTTAATTAGTCAGCGAGGAGCGAGGGGTGTGATGCTAATTGAATGATTGTTCTAAATGACCCTTGATTGGCGGTTGATCATGTGACAGTAATCTTCCCCCACTAAACCAAAACCTCTGGGAATATGCTTCTCCTCCGACTGGGAATGTAGACGAGGCCTTAGGGTTCTTAGTGGTCTTTGGGCAACAGACACGAATACATGGCACACATCACCTCAGAGTCCTGGCATTGGTCACATCAACCTCCCACCGCCTGTAGGTGGAGCTTAAAACAAGGGGGGGGGGTGGTAGTGGGCACTGATTAAAAAACAACAACGATTGAACTAACAGTTGTGCCAAGATCACATTTTCCGTATCTCTTGGTGTGGTGAAATGGGTTGTCTGAAACAAAGATAAGTGATGGCTATGCAGAAGTGGAGGTGAGGTAAGGAGGATAATCGAACCGTCTCCGGGTTATGAACGGTGTTTGACCAGCTACATGCTCCAGATTCACCTGCTCCGCCGGCCCCCCCCCCCCCCCCCCGGACGCCCCCGGGCCGGAGAGGACCTTAAGGCTGGGCCTGACTGCCGGCTGAACCCACAGAGCAATCCTTAAGACCACAGAACAACAACGGCCATTTTGTGTCTCGGTAAGTGTGCAAAATCTCAAACATTCTGAGGCTCCATTCTCACCTCCTCCCTCCGGCCCCCACTCATCCTCTCTTTTGGCTGCGTCTGTAGGACTCCTACTCCTCCTGGTGCTACTTCCCTGCGTTAGAGCGCCCCTCGATGGACAGTTTCACCTCCTGGGGGACGAAGGAGGGCCTGGTCTGTGCGTGCGGGCCCTCGCCGCCCTTTATCACACATCTTTGGAGGCCCGGGGCCGACCAGCGCCTCTGGGCGGCGCTCAGCCCGGCCTGGGCGGCCCCTAGCAGGACGGCCGGGGGCCCCTGGGCGGCGGGGCCCTCTGTGTGCAAATGGAAGCTGCTGCTCTGGCTGCGGCCGTGCTCCGCCGGGGGCACGCTGGGCCGGGAGGACGCCGCGCCCTCCGCGCCCGGCGCCTCCTTCTCCCTGTCCTGTTCCCTGTACATGCGCTCTATCCGGAACTGGGCCTGCAGCCGGGGCTGCTGGGGCGCGGGCGGGCCCATGGGCTGCGGGCTGGGACCAGTACTGGCTTTACTGGGAGTCCGGGCCAGGCCCTGCTGCTGCTGCTGCTGTAGTAGTTGGGGGTGGTGGTGCTGCTGGGGCTGCTTCGGCGGCGGCGGGGGCTGCGCCTGGACCTGCTGCTGCAGGGTGATGGACACGCAGACGTCGCCCACCTGCAGGTGGTGGCAGGCCAGGCCGTAGAGCTGCGCCGTGCGCTCCGGCGTGCACGAGGACCAGCCCTGGCCGAACACGAAGAAGGGGTGCTCGGGGGGCACGTCGATGGTCACCTTGCTCTGCTGCTCGCCCACCGTGAAGTGCAGCGCCACCAGGCCGGCCTTCTGCTGGCTGGCCCGGATGTCCACCACCATGCTGGAGTCGATCTTCAGCCCGCCGCTCACCTCGGCGCTCCGCACAAAGTCCTGCGTCTGCAGGTCCTCCACGCGCTTCAGCTCGCCCGTCGCCAGCTGGATGATGGCCCCCTTCATGAAGTGGGACGGGCTGCCGGGCCCCGTGGCCGCAGCGGGCCCCGGGGGGGCCTGGGCGGCCCCTGGGGGGGCGTGGTGGGCGGACTGCTGCTGCTGCTGCTGCTGCTGCTGTAGCTGCTGTTGCAGCAGCAGCTGCTGCTGCTGCTGCTGAGCTGTGGCCAGCTCAACCACAGCCCGCTCAGAGAGGCACACTCTGGCTGGGGGGTCAGAGGGTTTGAAGGAAGGGATGACCGAGACGTCGTTGGGCTGGCACGCGTAGTGATGCTGCTGCGGCGGCGGCGGCGGCGGCTGCGGCTGGTACTCCATGGGGATGAGGACGGGCTGTCCGTTGGCCAGGATGACGGCGTGGCCCGGCAGCGCCCCCTGCTGCTGGAGGCCGGCGAAGCGGGGGTCCCCGTAGCTGACGGCGTGGCCCGTGTACGCCGCGGCCCTGACGGAGTGCTCCGGCGTGGGGTCGCCGTGAGCCTCGCGGGCCCTCTGGGAGCCCTGGGAGAGGTTCAGCGGCGCGAAGGACACTTCTTTACGGCCGCCGCCGTGGACCGGCCCCGACGAGGGCCCCCCCGCCTGCTGGAGCTGAGAGGGAGGGGTCTCAGTGTTAGTGTATGAACACCATCACCATCCTATTGCAGTCCTTGTGGGGTTACTCGTTTTGTGTCGTTTGTCTATTTGCAGAGTTCTTTATTTGACGTCGCCTAGTTTCGATTCCAGATAAATTCTGGAATAGAAACTATCAACGGGAGCAAAGTTGAATGTTCAGTAATAGAAAGTGAAAGATATGTACACTCTAGGTTCTACTCTAGGTTATAAACTGATTTGTAGAGCCTACCGTCACCGTGTGTGCATGTCTCTCCTTTAAATGTTGTGTTCCAAAATTGTATTTGAAATAATAAATGAATTTAGCCGATAATAAACCTTTACGCATCCTAACACGTCGAGGAGCCCTTAAAGCCGGACGTCCTACCGCCTCACCTCCAGGTCGCTGTCGGGCGTGCTCCTCTGGCCCGGGGAGTGCCGGTCCTCCCCCCGGCGGTCCTTCAGGCCCCGGTCCGGGCCGTAGTCCAGCGCCACGCCGCCCGGAGCCACCTGGAGCAGCCGGGGGTTCCTGCCTTTATAGAGCGCGTCCTCCCTCCCCTCCCCTCCGTTCATCTTGGCCTGGGTCTCCTGCTGCACCATGTGGGCGTCCCTCAGCGCCTCCGGCCCCGCCAGCGCGCCCTGGGGCCGGTAGTACACCGGCACCCCCCGGGCGCTGAGCTCCGCCTGCTCCGAGGTCAGCATCAGGGGGATCCCGCCGGACCCCCCGACTTTGGTAAAAGTGTGAGCGGCCACCTGCTGCTGGGACGGGGGGGAGACGACGCCCTCCTGCATGACGGAGGGGTAGGGGACGAGGTGGGACACGGCGTGGGGCTGGGCGAGGGCGCCCGAGGGCGAGAGGATGGAGCCGTGGACGAAGCCGGGCGGCACGGCGTACGGCACGGCGGCGTAGGAGGGGCTGACGAACTGCAGCTGGGAGTGGGGGATCTGGGCGTAGCCCAGCGGGGGGTAGGGGATCCCTGGATGCTGCATGAGGGGGGAGTGCACCGTGTAGGCAGGGGAGATATGGCTGAGCACGGGGTGGAGGCTGGAGGAGGAGTAGGTGCCGGAGGGGAGGGCCACTTTGTAGAGCATGCTGTACTGGTCGACAGGCACGGCTGGTATGTTTTCAGAACTCTCCATCCCGTAGTGAAGGCTTGTCTGGGCGCGCAGCCACTCCCCGGAGCTGGCCCCTCCCTGAGCGTCGAGGCTGGGACCGGAGCTCTGGGGGGGGGCCACCTCATCCCCTCCACAACCTCCCCCACCTCCCCCTCCTCCTCCTAGACTGGTCCCTGGGGGCTCACCGCCGCCGCTGCTGACGGGGATATCCCTCTTCTTGGGAGGCAGGCACTCCTGGTTGCGCTCCTGAGCGTGCTTCATGGCTGTGTTCTGGGCGAGGGAGGAGCTCTACTGTCGGGGAACAGAGTCTTCAGGCCAGCGACGCCCCTCAGGATCCAGTTCTGAAATCACCCGGCCGACCGCATTCACAAACCTGCCTGGAGACAAAGGGACGGTCAGCGACACACACAGTGAGGCAGTACAACCCAACATCAGGATCAGAACGGATATCTTGGCATGAAAGTAGAACATTATTACACAGACTTGTATGATAGTTTTACAATAATTTATATGTATATTTCTATAAGATCACATAACTACAGAGTGAATACGTGATAAGAAGAAGAGGGTGGCAGTTGGATACCTTGAATGATACAAGATATTATTCTTTTTCGTATAATATTCTTGATTTATGCTAGTGACATAGATCTTATACACATCTGTATCTATATATCACTATGCTGTTAAACATCCCAACCAGTGAACAGCAGGCTACTCCTTTTCAACATTAACCTCAGCCCAAACCTCCTGTCCACTACAACGCTTCAATGTGTGTACGTAAACCATTAGTTATCATTATGAATAGTATTATTATTATAGCAGTACAGTGTATTCCAATGAGGGCTAATGATCAGTGAGATGTGGTGAAGTCACTAGCAGGTCGTCACTGCCAAAACAAACCGCGTCTCAACCCCTGAGACACCCGGGACGTGGACCGGGGACTTACTTCTTTAGGACACGTTAACATAACCATAGAAAACCCTCCGATTTAACTGATGTGTGACGGAGAAAGTGAGCATCAATGGAAGCTACCAGAGCTAAAGGTGTTAGCATCAGAGCTAACGCTAACTCCGCTAGCAGCTCCAGACCTCAGTCCTCGCGGAGCAGAAGACCGACAGACACCAGCTGAGAAACACCTCGTCTGTGGACACGGTTGTTCACGTACCTCCCGATGTCATTGCGAGCACACTTTGCATTTGAAGGGTGGAGATGATGAAGAAGAAGCCGCGGCCGGATCAGGGATGGGGAGCGGAGGCCGTCGCAGAGGGCCGTGACAGAGGCGCCTGAGAGTGACGTCACGTAGAGCATCACATCCCCGCCTCATTATTCACCTTTAATCCTGATGATGTCAATCATCTTTAATACTGATGTTAAACATCTTTAATCCGGATGTTGATCTCTTTTAAAATGAAACCACCGGATAGATTGACATCAAACCTTTTAATCTTATTTTGGATACACCACTTTCATTTACATTGTGAACAATAAAAAAAAAATTATATATTTTTTTTTATGGTGTAGTTTTAACGAATTTTAATGAATGAACGGATGGAACTGTATGGATCCTGATTACACCATATCCATTTTTATTAACCATTTTTAAGAAGTCCAACCATATCAATTTAATGCTGCTCACGTCCAAAAGACCATGTTCCTTAAAGCAAAGATCCTTTTAAAGAGGGGTCAACCCAGACAAACGGATCGTCGTTCATACATGGTTCTGCTCCTTTTACCATCGATGTGGTCAATGTGATATCTTCAATGGTTTAGTCACCTTACCAGATGACTAAACCAGTGAAGATATCACATTGACCTTTTGCCTTCATTAAAGAAGGAGATCCCTGAGAGTTATTACCTGTTGGTCCTGTGATGACATCGCTGTGAAACGCTATTTTCTTACACGCGGGCCTGTTTGAGGTTTTATTGTTCTGATGACTAAAAGTAAAAAAGGGAAGAAGAAAAAGCCCCTTAATCTTAATCAAAGGGCTTTGTTTCCACCACATCACAAGTAAAATGTGTTGCTCAAGAAAGTCCCCACATGAGACACAAACATGATCTATTTATTCCTCAGTGGATTATTTTATAATAATGCAGTTGCTTGTTAGCATGTCCTGGATAAAGATGACAAGAGGATGTATTTCAAACCGTTATTTATTAGAGGTCACAGAAAACCCTGTCCAGGTTGTTCCACCCTAAAAAGTCTAATTACATTTTCAAATAGGCCTCTAACTTAATTTACATTTTGTAAAAATGCATTAAACAATTCAGATCTGATGTCCACAAACAGACGAATTGTTTATTATGTGTACAGAAAGAGACCCAATTCCCCAAAAGGCACGATTCTTCCTCTTCAAAATGGTGTATTTGCTGTTGATTTATATCAAACTGCCCTATAACAGCAGAGACCTCGTCCAATCACAGCAGGGTGCAATAAAGATAATTAGTAGTTAGAACCGTATATAAATACCTCTTCATAAAATACAAACTAAATACATAAAAGTTACTCAGTACCATTATTATAAGTAGGCCTACAATAAAACAATTCAAGCACAACTTAAGATTAGTTAAAGTTAATCAATTGATAATCTGGCGACAGACTTTAGTTTATTGTAATGTGGACAGGGAGAGGATACTAGCCATTAGTAATCTATCCTGCATGTATCACAAGTGTTTGCAAAAAACAATCAAACATCAATCTGTTTCCAGCCTATGCAAAGGTCCCATTTATGGTTTGATCATCAAACTATAGGATCCCTTTTTACCTTCCATAGGTAATTATTTGATTTACTTGTTAGTTAAATACATCATATAGATAGTACCTGCACACCACAAGCCATCTAAGAATTCTATGAAAAAAATAATAATTACTACCACAGATTCAACTCCCAAAAGCTTAATTTTCGGTAATAAAAGTGTCATCTGCATTAAAGTTAGTATAACAAAGGTCCTTTTCTCTACTTCAATACAAAAACGATTTTCAACCAAAAAATTAAGACCCTGAACATTTAACTATGTGCTACCTTTATCTTTCTTTAAGCAAGTAGTTTGCTTGTGCAAAATAAACCGTAAGAAACTGCTTAATCAATCTCAATCCAACTAGGCCCTAACATTACAATGCTGAGCAGTCACTTTCTACTTCCCTTTCTGCAAAATAGTTTTCTCTACAGCCCCTCCATTAAAGAAGCGCTCATCTGTACATTAAGGCCTCGGCATTCAGATAGAGTATTTACATTCCAATATTGATAAGAACTTCTGATCTCTAAATCCTATAAAGAATGTCAAACCCTGCACACCAAGCACAAATGCACATGAGCACACAAACATGCACGAGCACATGCACAAGCACACGTGCACACACGAGAACACATGGACACGCACAAGCACACGCACAAGCAGACG
The DNA here is from genome assembly GCF_031168955.1 of Gadus macrocephalus. Taxonomy (NCBI): domain Eukaryota; kingdom Metazoa; phylum Chordata; class Actinopteri; order Gadiformes; family Gadidae; genus Gadus; species Gadus macrocephalus. The sequence continues at coordinate 1,855,655 of NC_082395.1, read as the reverse complement.
TGCACAAACTTCATCGGCAACAACAGAAGCCAACAACCTTTCATACCACGACATTGAAATGCGCTTACATATCAAACAGGAGCGATCGTGGGGATTGGTTGGACGTCCCGAATCCGTACAGCTCCACTGAAATCCCGGTTCAGCCAATAGTTTCTGGGTGGACATTATTTGTGTCCAATTAGAAATTCATACACCTCTATATGGTGGATCATTATTTACACTCTAGATTATAACATAATCCCATGAACCAACACGTGTTAAAGCTCAGGTGAACATACAACCACGGTCTTAGAGTGAAAACTTTCAGAAAACTGTCCAGCTTGCAAGCTCAATGAATCCACAACCCAAACGAACTCTGATTCTAAATGCGTAAAGTCGATTCGGACAAAAAGACTAAACTCAAGGTGCGCCTGACGCCCTGAAGCCTCATGCGGTCTCGCCGGCCAGGGTCTCGGTGGAGAGCCACGTCTTGGCCCCGTTCAGGAGCTTGCTGATGGGCGTTCCGCGGAGGTTGGGCCGGCACAGGTTCCCCACGGGGGTGAAGGGAAAGGAGGAGCTGAGGAACTCCGGGGGGGGCGAGGGTTCGTACAGCGAGCCGGCCTTGAAGAACATCCTGCTGGGCTCCGCATGGGGGGTCCCGGGGGGGCCCCCGGCGGGGCTGGCCCGGGGCGTGCTCCCCGGCGTGGGGCCCTTGTAGCGCCGCAGTTGGCTCTGCAGCGTCTCGATCTCGTGGGCCAGCTGGGAGACCGCGTGGACGGCCGTGACGGGGCCGCCGCGGGGGATGACGGCCTCGGGCACCCAGCGCAGGAAGTAGAGCCGCCACAGCGCCAGGTGGGAGGGCAGCAGCTGGGGCAGCAGCAGCCCCTGGGGGTCCGCCGGGCCCGAGAACCAGTCCCGGGCGAAGCGCTCCGACGGGCTCTCGGGGACGTCCCTCACCGGGAACAGGTCCGACTTCAGCTGGGCGGCCAGGGAGTTCCGGCGGGGCAGGGTACCCTGACTGCCCTGCAGGCCGTTGCGTGCGAGGGCGGGGGGGGTGCCTCGCAGGGTGGAGCTCCAGCCTGTCTGGGAGGGGGGCGTGCCTCGCAGAGTGGAGCTCCACGTTTTATGCTGCAGAGGAAGAGACGAGTGGAGACATGAGAGACATGTTGGGACCCCCCCCTCACACCCCTCTTACGTACTTAGTGTGTGTGGTACGTCCTGGCACTTAAAAATAGTCCTTAGCATTGTGTCGCGTCTTATCCCAACTATCTTTGTTGTGTACGGGGAATGGGTTAACCCTAGTGATTGTTAGTGCTTGGTTCTCTGAATATCCTTAATGTAACGACAGCGATATATTGTTGTTCCTCTTCTTCTGACTAATGTACTTATTGTAAGTCGCTTTGGATAAAAGCGTCTTCCAAAAGGCCCTGACTGTAAATAAATATCATAGGTATGTTCACTTTTTTTTTTTTGTTCACTAGAGCCAATCAACTTCGCGAAGGGCTTTTCTCTTCCTTGTTCTGAAATGTTAGAGAATCAACTCAGGGTCGTCAAGTGGAAACTCGGGTACCGGTAAAAACGACAGAATGAGATGAATAAGATGGAGAACATGTTTCACTTTTCCGTACTAAAGGAACGAATGTGCTGTACTTCCATCGACACATGACGAACTGGTTGCCAGTATCTTTCCGTCCTTCTCCATACCCCCACCAGAGAAGCTGTGTTTAACGGAGAGGCCTTCTCCATGTCCCCACTAGGGGAGCTGTGTTTAACGGAGAGTTCTTCTCCATGTCCCCACTAGGGGAGCTGTGTTTAACGGAGAGTCCTTCTCCATGTCCCCACTAGAGGAGCTGTGTTTAACGGAGAGTCCTTCTCCATGTCCCCACTAGAGGAGCTGTGTTTAACGGAGAGTCCTTCTCCATGTCCCCACTAGGGGAGCTGTGTTTAACGGAGAGTCCTTCTCCATGTCCCCACTAGAGGAGCTGTGTTTAACGGAGAGGCCTTCTCCATGTCCCCACTAGGGGAGCTGTGTTTAACGGAGAGGCCTTCTCCATGTCCCCACTAGGGGAGCTGTGTTTAACGGAGAGTCCTTCTCCATGTCCCCACTAGGGGAGCTGTGTTTAACGGAGAGTCCTTCTCCATGTCCCCACTAGGGGAGCTGTGTTACGTAGAGTCCTTCTCCATGTCCCAACTAGAGGAGCTGTGTTACGTAGAGTCCTCCTCCATGTCCCCACTAGGGGAGCTGTGTTTAACGGAGAGTCCTTCCCACTGACCTTTGTGCGTCTGAAGGACTTGACCGCTCCGTTGTGAGCATAGGGCGCCGCCTTGCCCACGTAGATGGGGTTATTAAACAGGGCCTGGTCCGTGACGGACAGCTGCTGGGACCAGTCCCAGACGGGCGGGAGACACAGCTCCTCCCCCTCACCCAGTGTGATCTTCTTATCCTCGAGGAAGTCCTGGAGTCAAGACAACACGGAAACACAACATTTTACCGGAAATAGCAGCTGTCATGAAAAAGATTTAGAAACAACTATCGCAACTTTTTACATCATTACCCAATCCACTACTTCATTCAAAATAAGAATGTAGTCACATCAATATATCTCATAAGGACAGGTAATATTTGGAACACTTTAATAGATCACACACACACACTTCTACCCGAGGGGAGTCTGCAGGGACACACTGAACTGAGGGAACATCTTGCTGTGTTTCTTACGTGCATGGTGTCTGCGTGGTGCTTTGGGCCGTTGAAGAGGAAGGTGCTGAAGACAGGAACCCACATGCTGTCACTCAGCAGCGCCAGGTAGGTCTCTGTGAACTCGAAGGCGGACGGGTACTGGTTCATCAGCTGCCACACACAGTCCAGGAAGAGCAGGAACAGCGGAGACTGGAGCAGGAACAAAATGGAAGTAATCAATCACGACGTGAGGAAGGCTGGAGTCAGGAGACGCAGAGGAACGCATGAGACATGTTCCACCGTCTGAGGGCAGGGGCGCCACTTCACTCTCCCTGAGACACGCTCCACCGTTTCCAGCATCACCAAGCAGCGTTTGCGTAAGGTGTAGAGTACCGCTATGTTCATTCCCACGCTACGGGGCGACACACTGCAGCCCTACCTCTTCCTTGTCGCTCTTCTTCAGGTGATTGCAGCGGTCCAGGAAGCGATGGCCCGCCATCACCCACTCCTTCTGCACCAGGCTCTGGAACCCGGACAGCGAGCGGAAGTGAGGGTCCACCATGATCTGCACCAGGGAGGACACCACACAGCTCAGGTCTCGGCCCTCCTCCTCTGGAAGGGTGCAGGGGAGGGAGAGGGAGGGAGGGAGGGAGGGAGGGAGGGAGAGAGACACAGACAGACAGACAGACAGACAGACAGACAGACAGACAGACAGACAGACAGACAGACAGACAGACAGACAGACAGACAGACAGACAGACAGACAGACAGACAGACACAGAAAGAGAGTGACACAGAGACACAGAAAGACAGAGAGACAGAGACAGACAGACACAGAGAGAGATAAGCCAGGTTCATATTCAACAGGCTCTATGACACAGAGAGTCCTTTAGACAGGTTTAATCACAACGTTAAAGGGGCTGTAGGTAAGACTTATATTGGATAGGCCAGAATAGCTTCTCATTTCTTTAGTTCAAAACACACAAACACAATCAGCCCCGCAGAAAATAAAAATAAATCCTTGCCTAAGCCTAATGAATAAATAGTATTACCTCAATAGTGGAGGAGAAATAAGTAAATAATTGAAAAAGATTCCAGGCATTAAAACGAGAGGATACAGTTCAAGGTGAAATGCGCTGTGAATATATTTCCAGTTCCTCTGTAGAAGCAAATTCAAATTCAAAATGAGAATAGACTTTCCGGCCATCTCTCTGACCAATCAGTGCATTCTTCCCAGATACGGTCTGGGAATCCATCTTGCCTGTCAATCACAGGTGAAACAACTCAATGGTGAAGAGTATGGAGGGAGGGAGGGAAGTCTATTGAGTCGTTTAGTTAGTAAATCGTGCTCTCTTCTGCTCTCTCTATTTGCTAATGACCAATACCTACAGCACCTTTAAACAAAGCAATTCTTTATTGAAAAGCTGAGAAACACACACACACACACACACACACACACACACACACACACACACACACACACACACACACACACACACACACACACACACACACACACACACACACACACACACACACACACACACACACACACACTTGGGGGGGGGGGGGGTTACCTTGCAGAATGACCGAAGCGTTCAGCCCTTCCAGAATGTACACCACATCACAAGAATGTTTCAGGAAGGTCCTGCAAGCCATAACAACACACGGTTAACCTTTGCTCAAGAGTTTGAGTGTCCACATACCTCCCAGGTAGGACGCTAAGACATGCTCGCAGCAGCATTGTTCCTGATTTAATGTTATCCGTGAGTAATGCTCCTTTTCCCTTGGTGGTTAGGAGCAGAGAGTTCTGGAGCATCGGGAGAGAATGAGCTTGGTAGAGGTTGGAATGTCATGAAGGAGCATACTTAACCAGCTACACATTGTTTAACAATATTACAATATTACTACAAATGGGAGGTATAGGTTTAATTATTTACCCATATCAACATTTTATAACATTATTTTGAAGATGAATGTAAAATAGTTTACATTCTCTTGAAAATAATGTCTTTTTTTTTTTTGCCATTATAAAAAAAAAAATATATCTAAATAATTTAAACCCAAAACAAGTCCCATCCCAGCTGGGAGGTGCAGAGGTCTGGTCCTATCTGACCCACCGCACATAGTCCAGCCACTGGGAGTTCTCAACCGAAGACAGCCACCTCTCCTCCGTCTCCTCAAAAGGGTCTGGAAACAAATAGACAGAAACATATTAACACACACACACACACACACACACACACACACACACACACACACACACACACACACACACACACACACACACACACACACACACACACACACACACACACACACACACACACACACACACACACACACACACACACACACACACACACACACGTCTCACCTATCACACAGATGTGCCTGAGCCTGACCAGGCTGTTGTGGACCTGCTGGATGCTGGGCAGGTTCTTGTCCAGGTCTGCCTTGTGGACGTCGCCCCGCTGGGGGTGGCTCTTGATGATGGCGTTGCAGATTCTAGGACCACAGAGAAGAAGACCTTTGCCATAACTCATTCACCAACCGAGTCCACAAAGTTTAAAAATAAATGTAACAGAGAATTGAGAGTTAGATTAGTCCCTACGCACTAACACTAACACACTCACACACTAACACACCATTAGGGTAAAAACACACATCCTGTGTGCCTAGTTAACACTGGCAGCAGTATAGAGAACCACACCATCAAATATTCAATTTACATTGGAGGCAGGATGTTTGTACGATTTTATAACCAAACCATCTCCAAAATAAATGTGCATATTGGCAGAACACCCCTCAAATAACCGGATTCAACTGGACACTGCGTTACCAGAGCTGGGCGTCTGTCTGGTTATGAATCGACATATCTGACCAACCTTCCTCTGAGATCAGCGTTCCTGCTTACCGCGTCTGGGTTCAAACTAAAGCCAGTGAACAAGTAGGACCTACTGCTTCAGCCCAGCGGCCCAGCGTACCTCTGATCGAGCCTCTTCTGTTGGAGGGGGTCAGTGATGGCGGCCATGCGGGTGAGGGCACTGCCGTTGGGGTGATTCCAGCACCATACCTGGAACGAGGGTGAGCGACGTGCATCAGACACAAGACCCAGAGAACAAACCTGCTTTTTCCCCAAATGCAACCAGGTGCAGCTGTTCTGTTCAATGTGATTTAATAAGTGGCGTGAGTACCAACAGTGCTATAGCAGGGTATCTGCAGGTTTCAGCATGTCAAATTGAAGACTTTTTAAGACCTTTTTAATACCACCTTCAATGAAATTTAAGACCTAAAACACGCGATGATGGGGGTTGGCAACAGACGCGAGCCAACTTCCTTGAATTTGCACCTACCCATTGTCGCAGACTAGCTAGCAAGCACGCAGATAATCGTTTATATATGCAGCTAGCAAGAAAGAGGCCTCTACATGTCCTTCATGAAAAGTCCCACGAGGAAAATAAAAAAAAATATAGTCCTGCCCCGACAAATTTAAGACCTTGAGTTACAGTATTTAAGACCAGCATATGACATTTGTAACGAATTCAAGACTTTTTAAGGCCTTAAATTTAGAAACATGAATTTAAGACTTTTGAAGGATGCGCGGACACCCTGTGTAGGTCTGAGGCAGTGGGGGACACTACGTCTGGAGGAGTGCTCACAGGGAGACGCTGGCCGCTGAAGGCCTCGGCGTACTGCCTCAGATCCTGGTCCGCAAGGGAGGCGGGAACCACAAAGAACTCCGGGAGACTGAGCGGGAAAAAGAGAAAGAAAGAATATGACAACAGGGCGGAAACAAGGAATACCGAAGGGTATTCCTTGTTTCCGCCCTGTTGTCATATTTGTTCTTCAGACAACACGGCGGAAACAAATATTCCTGTTTTCATTTCAATCTAAAAAACAGTATTCATGTATTAATTTCAATGTAAAAACACAGCCCATTTGTTTGATTCTTTAACAGGTAAGGATCCACGTCCACTGGTGTTGTGGCGGACGTGGCGGTCCCACCTGGGCGACACGCCGTAGCCCTGGTTCACCGAGCAGACCCTCCACTCGGCCGCGCCGGTCCTCTTGATCTCCCGGTCCCAGTCCGAGGAGCAGGCGAACAGGGGCGTCTGCGAGCCCCCCGTGGGCCGCGCGCCGTTCAGCCCGTCCTCTGGGGACACGGAGGTACACACACGGTCAGGGCGGACCCACAACGAGGTACACACACAGTCAGGGCAGACCCACAATAACACAGAGGTACACACACGGTCAGGGCTGACCCACTATGACACGGACTCTGATTGGGATTATTTTGCTCGATATTGTGGTTGGGATTATCCAGTGCGATTGAAAGATAACCGATTCTCTATGTATTCTGTGGCACAAACTGTTCTAAAAAAACAACAATTAAGCAATTACCGAGTTGTAATGGTTTGTCATTTTATTACCATTAACAAAATGAGATTCATGTTTTCATTTAAAAAAAAAATTGTCCAATGAATTGTAGCCTTTCACGATTAGCTTATTGCAGAGGCCAAAAATCACGATTCAAATTCATATGAATAAATTGTGCAGCCCTACACAATCCAATCCAACAGGGCATTGGCTGACGATAAAGGATCCCGAGAGTGTACAGTCTGTGGGCAGAGCGTACCTGTGGAGCCCAGGTATCGGGTCCCGATCAACTCAAAGCCAAACAGCAGCTGAGGGTCTGCGGGCCTGGAGTAGTGGGCGATCGCCAGGCACACCTGGAGGGGAGAGACCGGAGATCCTTAGCAAGAAACATCTACACGCAGAACACACTTTTAAATCTGGATTGTTATTTGAGATTCGAGTACACACACACAAGAATGAAATTCGGTTTAGTCGTTTTAAGATCTCATCGAATCCTATTCCAAATAAATAATACTTTTGATCCTAAATTAATTAGCTTCTTCCCATTTGTGTTTCCAATTTCCTCCGTTTGTCTGAGCGTGTGTGTGTGCATTTTACAAATAGCCGTGCTGCCCCAGCTCTGTCATTTCCAGCGGCAGAGAGATCTATATAGATTGGCTTCAATCCATACTGCACAATAAAAACACAAGGGCCGTTTTAAGAGGAAACCGTAATTACGTGTGTGGTTTCCATAAATAGACGGCTAAGGATAGGGGCAGAAACATGGCCTCCATGCCCAAGGTGGTGCCATGTGCTACCTTTAGGGAGAGCAATTCAATCACCAGATGGATTTCGAAACTAAAATGTACATATATTTTTTTAATGGGCCGGAGTTCAGCAGTGTTTCTGAGCTGGTCGCAATAGGAGTGAACCAAACCAGCTGCATGCTGGTCCAGACTCAAACCCTGGCCCACAGCCTACAGTCAATAACAGAGTTCTGGGCACTCCAACTGTCTGGGTGACGTGAACTAGCGTAGCGTAGCTCGCTGGGCGGGTGGCCCTGCACTTGATGGTACAATTATTGTAAACAAAGAAAGGCAGCTTCTTTTTTTCGTAGAATATATCAGTTATAGGCTGTGATTTTGTTGATGTTTCATTATTTTGGAACGAGACTAAAAACACCACCGAGCTAATGGAATGAGGTGTCAGAGCAACGTTATCTTTAATACAATTTTTTCCTCCAAAGAGGAAACGCAACAATCAGTGCAAAACAATCAGAACCAAGTGCAGAACCAACACCCATTATTGTCTCGCCCTCGTCAGACTCTGCCCTGACGCGGTGCGGCGATGCCATAGGGCGCGTGGCTGAATGGAGGCCTTGTTCCCTGGCCCGTGGTGCTGAATCTAAAGTTCTACCCAGTCACATGTTCCCCCCATCAGTCACTACCTACCGAGGCTGGCTTTTGATCCCAGCATCCAAACTGGGGTTTTATACTGGTGTGACCTCAGCATGGCCTGGTCCTACCACTCTCGTACTTCGTTTCATTTGCACAGAGAGTCTGGCCACTCTCCATTGACAAACGTTAACTCACTTGAAGGCGGGTGTCTGTTGGAGTTGCCCAGTGCCACTCTGGATCTGCCTTAACCAATGGCTAACGTCTGACTACAACTCAAACTAGCGCACGACCTCAACGTCATTGCTCTCAGCCACTCCCTCTGTTCGCTGATTGGACGGGCAAAATTCGACCGGAGAAAACCCGCGAATATACCGCAAACCCAGACGCAGTACTGAAGGGAAATGAAAATTGAGCAGAAGTACGTAGGCGGGCGAAGCCAGGCTAACAGCATGCCTGATCGACCCGAGTTATTTAGACAACACACTGGGGTAACGCTTTACCACATTCACCTTCTTAGCCCCCTCGGGACCAGCCTCATCGAAGCTGAACCGCACGATGCGGAAGTCCTTGCAGTAGAGGATGAGCTCGCTGGGGTTGAACTTGAGCTTCTGATTGGAGCCCAGGACTTTCTTCTTCCCCTTCGCATCGTTGACTGGAACACAACAACAAGAACTAGAACTGCAAGCAGTTATGCAGGGGTCCAAGAAGTGTGCATTTCGCCGGCACAACGCGAAGCATGTGTTCAAAACAAATGTGCGTGGCCTATGCCAAAAGATGCAACTGACTCCAGTGAATCTGTGGATAGAAAGGTTTTTACTGTGGGAGCTTCGGTGTGGGAGTTATAGCCCAAAACGCGTTTTCAGAACATTCCATTGGCCAATTAGGAGATATACAATGTCGTCGTTTTCTGGCGCCGCCTTGTGGTGAAATTTTCCGAAGAGAATTTTCCTCGTGGCGAAAATTTACGATTTTTTTATCGAACGACATTTAGGTTAGCACCGACATGTGTGTAACATTTGGACTTGATCCGATGTCTAATTCTGGATTTTTGTGGATTTTCGATTTTCCACGTCTAGTTTTGCTCATGAACCAATACTCAAAACGCTACCGTTTCGTCGTCGAAGGTCGGATCAAAAAAGTGTTCGAATTTATTTTTTTGTGTTCGTCTGAAGATGCCGTGTGCAAAGTTTGGTGTCAATTGGTCAAGAAATGTGGGAGGAGTAGCGAAAAAACAATTTTGCGGTTTTCGCGATTTTGCGAAAAAAATTTATAGACGCAAATGGGCGTGGCCTAGGCCAAAAGATGCAGCAGACTCCAGTGAATATGTGGGTACAAGTTTTTGACTGTGGGAGGTTCGGTGTGGGAGTTATAGCCCCAAACGCGTATTCCTTGGTATAGCGCCACCTAGTGACCGGAGTGTCCGGATTTTGTCGTCTGCGTAGTCCGAAGAGATCTGGATCTAGTCATGCAATTGGCGTGTCTGCACCATTTACGGTTTGGGCTGTGGGCACACTTTTAGGGAGGTAAGTATAATAGGAAAAATCCTTACAAAAACAATAGGGATCCAACCTGTTGGCTTGGACCCCTAACAACACAATCTGAGCTTAAAGTAAACAGAAATGGCCTTTATGATATTGAGAAAGATGAAAGAAAGTACCATAAGTCAGATTCCTGTACTACAAGTATTATATAACATCAAATGCTGTCTAAAGGAAAGTCTCCCTCATGCATATTTTCCATTGAGGATAATCGAGAAGATTTTGTTGTAATTAATAAGCAAGTAGGAATTCTTTGGACAGAACAAGAATTGTATGAAGAGTCAACAGAAATAATTACTAAAAACAAAGTCTACTATAACTCTTGATGATCAGAGCATATAAAATGGGTATGCATACAAGCTTTTTCATCACACATTGTGTATGGAGAAAATATGATCATTTATGGTGAATCCCAAATGATCTTGCCAGTAACTGTCAAGCAGAACCAAATAAACAGAAGTGGAAGTGCTTCTTCCTACAAAAGGACACATTTAAATCAACACCAGAAGGCAAACAAACAAAACAAAACACAAACAGACCGAGAACACACACAGAACAACACATGAAGACTGTGGATGCGTGGAGCAGAAGAAAGAAAATCTGAGAGGTACATGCCCGTTGCCGACATCACAATTCACACTGAAAGGAAACCACTGAAACACATGTGGAAAAAATGAAACGACTAAGACGCAGCGTTGGCTGCTGTGAACAAATGGTCAAACACAGATGGAGGAAGACGTTGTTCTGGAAGGACAATGCTCCCGTTATCTACTCACCAAGGTCGACGGGAACCCTAACACACTCTTTGCATCTTCATAATAACGCAGCTCTCAAAATCAAAACAAAAACGTGTACAATTATCAAATGACTCCTAGCAGCTCATGCATCAGAGTTAAGGTACTTAAAAATACGTCACAGTTTGTCTGAAATCCCCTTTTGGACAGTACTTGGCATTGGGAAGTACCCAAAAACATGTCTGTGGTACTTTTAATCGGCTCTCTAAGGCTAACAGGAGAGAATAAAACTAAAAGCAAACCGGATGTGCTTTGGGACTACTTTTAGCATCGTTCATTCACAAACGAATGGTGTCACTCATGGACTGGGAGAACAAGTCCCCGCTCGGTAATATTAGCATAACAAACAGACGCTCCGAGCGCTTTGCCCTTGCCCCGTCAGCGAATGACAGCCCAGAGTTGCATAAACAAGTCTAATCCCTGGCCTGCAGCACCACCAACGCTCCGTCCCCTAAGTGTTGGCCCGGGCTAATCCCGAGGGTGGCCCACCAGCGACGCCCCAGCAGCCCGGGAACCACAGGTACAGAGAGGGGGCTCTTCATTACAAACAGTGAGTGAGGAAAGCCCAGTACATCACTGGCCGACAGACAGCAGAGGGGGGGGAGAAGGCACTGCTCATAAGGAGAACACACACACACACACACACACACACACACACACACACACACACACACACACACACACACATTTGATCTGCAACCACTGAATTATCCCCAAAGCTTTTGGAATGGTTCTCTTTATGTACCTGTCACCACCTGATCCACACACGCCAGGGGAATGTCATGTTCTCCAAGCAAGCGGTTGGAAACCTGAAATCTCTGAAAGAAAACAGAATCAAAAATATTAATGGCTTGCATTAAGGCAAAACAAAACGCATACAGCCTCTTATATGAAAATGATATCTAGAGCAGTTTAATGAGGGGACCTACTGGTTGGGCCAGAGCCTCATGGGTGACGAAGGAGACCTTGAAGTTGGTGCAGATCAGTTTCCCCCAAAGGTCATCGTGGCTTTTCTCAGCACCGATGCATTTCCTCACAAAGTTCACCTCATTGACAACAATCTCTCCTGAAGTAATACACAAGAATAAAGCACTGGATCAACACAGGGAGGGGGTTGAAACGGCATTACAAGCAAAACAACTGGACATCCATCAGAGTTCTTTGTAGGAGTGCCTTTGATTTAACGTGAAGAAAATGAGCTCAAACCGAAAAAAAAGCTGTATACTACTACTCTTTTGGATCATACATTACATCACACTTTAAAAACCTACGCCTGTTTAAAAACCGAAGCAATGAAAGTCCAAGTACATCAACGAACATGACCTAATGAATGCACAAGTCCTAAACACTCCTACCAAATACACCATGTAAGCCAAGTGTCATGTGACCATTAGTCATCAGCGGTAGTAAATACGTTTTTTGTTTGGTCTGAAAAAGCCCACAGACAGCTAGCCTCACAGACACACTACTGCTTGCCTGAGCAGCTCAAGCACTCCTTCATTTGCCTCAAATTTACATGTTAATTTGCCTTCTCTGTTTACACAAAAATACAAAACATAAGCTCTTATGATTCCTTGGGCATCAATGAGGAGCCAGACCCTGGCCCAGGCCCAGGGTTCCTAGTACACTGGCATTCAGAGGCCAGGAGGAATGATTGTAAACATAGGAGTAGACTCCAAACCCCTTTTTAAATATGGGGTCACCAGCTAATCACAGATTCAGCCCCCAGATGTGTGGAGGACCTTTGAGGGCACACCCATCGTAACCCTGTCTGAAATCCTCCAAGGTACTCTTAAAAGCTTTCACTTCTGCAACAGCTTCTACCCTAGTGTGTGCACGTTTGTGGTCGTTGAGTGTTATCTTCAGGACCTCGATTTCACGTGCAGATTCTCACTTCTGCAGCCTATTTGCAAAGAAAGGACTGGAGTGTACGTGCAGATTCTCACTTCTGCAGCCATTTGCAAAGAAAGGAAGTCAAGTGATCATATAGGCCTTGTATTATCGCTGCCTAGTACTATGACAGTTGCAATGAACTACTTAAAACCGTCACAAAAGACACAGAATGCCATGGCATTTCTCACTACCAGTATAAATGTGCTATCATGTTGAGTGAGTTAGTGAACGACGCGAGTAGTTTAATATTATGCAAATTACCCGATAAAGATTTGACAAGCCAAGTGCATTGTCCTACTGCATTCTCACATTATTTAATCTATGGCAAAGAAAACTCACCTGGAAGTAGTGTTGCTTCCAACTTTTTAACAGGAGGGTGTTGGCTTTTCTTTACATCCGTCTGGAGATAAAGAAAACAGGCAGCACAGGGTCACATTGTAGACTTCAAATGCACAGTCCTTAGAGTTAGAGTAGAACTGAGGCTTATGTCTTTCAATAACAACAGTATCTCAGCTAATTATATTAACTATATATACTAAATTAACAATATACACAATTCGAAAAGTTTGTTTTGGCACAGACCACCAGGATGTAGTGACAATTAAACACTTCTTACCAACACTACTACCACTAGTGAGCATAATGACATGAGCTTTAAGTGAGTGAGTGAGTGAGTGAGTGAGTGAGTGAGTGAGTGAGTGAGTAAGTAAGTAAGTAAGTAAGTAAGTAAGTAAGTACGTAAGTAAGTCAGTTAGTAAGGAAGTAAGTAATAAGTGTACAGTAAGTACAGCAGGATGAAGTCTAAGTGGAACAATTCTTACAATCACTGCTACCTAACCTCACTAGTGAGCAGGTTGGACATGAGCTTTAAGTAAGTAAGTTATTAGTAAGTAAATAGTATGTGTTGCATGTGTCCTGTGAGGATTGTTATCCTGACAACAGCATAACAATGTTAGGATCGTACCTGTAGAGGAGGGAGGTAGGACTTGAAGGTGGGCTTCAGGGGTCTCACAGTAAACATGGTTTAAGTCGGATTACAGTCCACCGCCCGGCTCTATGGTCCCCTCAGCAGGGGCTGGCTGTACTGGAATTAACACGGTGTTAACCAGTACGATCTAAAACCAAGACGTTGAGTTCACCGGTGATCATAAAGAGGTGCTGTGATCGGGACGGAGCGGCGAGCAGGTCGGATCCCCCATCGATGAGGAACCAGCGGGGAGGCGGAGAGTTGTCAGCGGTGTTAGCCTCTGGGGCGGTTGCGCAGCTATGAGCTATGAGGCTAACAAGCTATGAGCAATGAAGCTACGGAGCTATGAGGCTAATAAGCTATGAGCATTGAAGCTACGGAGCTTTGAGCTATGAAGCTATGGCGCTAGGAAGCTACGGAGCTAAGAAGCTATGAGCTATGGAGCTAGCAGAGGCTCCGAGGAGCATCAGATCTCCACACAGTCACCAGACACTCAGAGTTCAGCGTCCACCCTCCGCCCCTCCGGTCCTCATCGCTACAGATCCTTAGGGTCCATGGCTGCATTCAGAACACTACAGGCTCACTGGGGCTGTGGGCCTGACGTCCATGTTTATGTTGGTGGGAGGGGAGGGCCCGGAGATGGGGAGGGCCAAGAGACAGGGAGGGCCCTCAGACACAAGGAGGGCCCCCCCCCACACACACACACACACACACACACACACACACACACACACACACACACACACACACACATATATATATATATATATATATATATATATATATATATATATATATATATATATATATATATATATATATATATGTGTGATCAATTACATATATGTAGCCTACTACTGTATGTTTCTTGGGTTGGTTACATTTTTTTTTACATTGTTGTATATTTTTATACTATACCGGAGAGGGACTGCCTCCTTACACAGTGAGTTCAAATTGTTAGAAGATGATGATCCATGCAGTCTAACCCTTGTGTCCCTTCAACAGTCCACTAGAGGGCGCTGTTTCCCAAGTATTGTGTTCCAAACGCCTACAAACAGCGTCGTTCTCAGCAGCAGCCTGACGAGGACTACAAGTTCACCTCACGTCATTCAAAGCCCACTGAGAACGAAGACTGAAGTGGAATGCATAGCAAGAGTTTAGTTTTCCTACATTGCATTTAAAATAAATAAATTTGTTTATCAAATGCAATAAATGGCAATTTTTCTTTCTCTTTTACACGCACACAAACACACTCACACACATACATAAACATTTAACAGTACTAATTAACACTAGGATGCTACAACATTAAACCCCCTGCCCAATCTTCCTGTCCACTACATCACTCACATTTGCATACGTAAACAATTATTTATTACTATTCCAATTATTATTATTATCATTAACATCTTTTTTATTATACAGTGCATTTCAACGCTACACAGCCATGCACAAACGTGTCTTGGGTGTCTTGAAAGGCGCCTCTAAATTAAATGTATTATTATTATTATTACAACTTTCCTGAAGTGCATCACAGCCTCCGGTCTGGGAAGATCTTGCGCATGTGCAGTGCATGTTTTCCCCGAACACAACTCATGAATATTTAAATAATTTCCCGTTCCGCTCCTCTCATTGGATCCTCTCTCCCGGTTTCCTGTGTGATGTTTAAGATGGGGTTCCATATATGGTGCGTGCCGCCTCTACGTCACCTGAGAGTCTCTGCCCATCGCAGCGCCCGATCGGTTGTAGGTTCGAAGACCAGAATGTCGTGAGGACGCCGCCGGAGGAGCATCCATGCTGTTAAACACTATAAGGGATCTTGCGGTAGACTTGGATTTTATGTTCTTGACGGGTTCGTCGCGCAAAGTTTTTGGTTTTGGACTCCAGGACTAGACTTGGATAAAGTGATACTTTCCGCTGTCCCAGTGGGACACAGCAGAAGATAAGGTTACCCAGTAAGGCTACCCATAAACCAGTTCAGGATGGTGAGTGATCAAGAGACTTATGGCACTGATATTATCACTATGGAGTTTATGGACTTGTTTCATAGACCTGCACTTTTTAAAAAACATTATTACATCACAGTATGTATGATGCTCTCATGTTTTCATAGTTTAAACTTTAAAGTCTTCATTAATTTGAGGCTCATTTATTTTGTCCAGAATTTTATCAGTAACCAGACAATTTATTATTCTCTTCTCTAAGTCGAGATACACTGATGTCTCTCTCTCTCTCTCTCTCTCTCTCTCTCTCTCTCTCTCTCTCTCTCTCTCTCTCTCTCTCTCTCTCTCTCTCTCTCTCTCTCTCTCTCTCTCTCTCTCTCTCTCTCTCTCTCTCTCTCTCTCTCTCTCTCTCTCTCTCTCCCTCACACTTTAATATCTTTCTGATATCTAAGACTAACAGGTAAATATTGACCCAGAGCTGGTCATTTGGTGTCACCTTTGACCCTTTTGACTGGCAGACAATACACACATCTATAATCTTTCCCACTAGGACACAAACAGTTTCCAGAGTGTTTATGGGTCATGTATCACAGCCCGCCAAACCAGCCCGGTTACCAGTGTGGGCCACGGGGTGTGTGTAGTGTGTTGTCTGCTCTGAGCTCGGGCCGGACCTGAGACAGGTTTTTCCTGGTGGTTGAATGCATTCCCCTCAACACACACACGCCCAGGGCTAACGATAGAAGAGGAGATGGTATGGCCTCCGCCTTGGTACGCTGGCAGGCTGGTATGTTTGGAGTTCAGATGCCCTGAGCGGATGTGTGTTGTCATCTGGATCACCACTGATGGTAACTCGTGGGCGATTGGGTCCAGCACCTTTACGGGGACATTGCACGTTATAGTGTTCGAGAAGGAGTTAAAGAAAATAAGAAAAGCAACTTCACATTGGTGTCTGCCCTCTTGAAAAGTAAGAGGACTGGTGAAGCAGATATTAACCTTTTTGTTTTGGGATATTTGAAGAGGCACAAGAATGCTCCATTCATTGGAACAAGAGCAGCCTAGCCAGTCTGTCCCAGTGTCTGAAATAGCAAACAGAAAGCCTGCCTATGGGTTCCCTCCCAGCCAGATGCAGAAAAGTAAGTCACTCTGACAGCAGATGGCTTGCATTAGCGCTAGTCTCTCCTACTGGGAGGTGCGTAAACTCAGAAACACCCCCCTCCCCATTTTAAAGCATTTTCCCAAACCCATCTCTGCTGAAGAGATTTACCCAGGAGCCGAGGCTCTGGGAGCAGGATGAGGATGCAGAGTGTTGACCTGCAGAACTCGTTGCGCGTGTCTCTCTCTCGTACGCCCATTCCACCTTCTAGTGTCGGCCACCCGGCCCGGCCTAATGTGGATGAATGAATGCTGAGGCGCCCTGTGATCCCTGCTTCATGTCGACATGGTTCACCCTCACGGCGTCTCGTTGATGAAGTACGAGTGGTTCATAGAGAGTGCTGAGCATATTCATAGCAGGTTGATTTATAAGTATGCTTTTAGCTATTACTAGGCTATTAGTATCTGTAACACTTGCTTGCTTCATGGTGCATTAATAATAATAATTAATAATAATAATAATAATACATTTAATTTAGAGCATTGAGCATTGAGCATGGCTGTAGAGGAAACAGTACACAGCTTTATGTTTTTGAATCGCCTGCTGGTTGATTTAGTCTGGTTGTTCTTTTAACTCAATTTGACACGATTCTCCGCCACACTCAGTAGAAACAGAATGAAGCACAATTCAAGCTGAACATTGAACCAGACAACCAGACAACATGTTGCTGGTGTCTGGGGTCAGTATCATCCACAGCTTGCAGTATCTCTGTTTAAACCAACTTATGGCAAGGTCATGTTTGGCAAAGTCACGTCTGAGCCCACAGAGAATCTCATGTATTCGTTGCAAAAGAAAATCCAACTTGTATCTCATAAGCCAAGTTTTAAATCAATTAAATGTTAATATTTTGCAGCAGGCACTGCATGCTTTTAATTTACTTCATATACATAAATAACACTGGTGGGAACCCAATTCAAACACATGCACGTGCTTCACATGAATGGATTGTCAAGGTCTGTTTGCCCCTGGCTGTTCATTACCCACAGTAGCACCACACCACCTGGGATTGGCCTATTCGGAACTGGTTTGTAATGGTGTGAATTCTATCGGTGAAGGTGACATCATAATGTCTCCATAACTGGATTAATACTAGATCCTCTAGTCTGAGGTGACACCTGTGTCCCTGTTCAGTGATTCACGCCGTGAACAGGGAGCATGTGTGCAGCAGTGCTGTGACTGACTCTGCTGGTTTCACTGTGGTCACACGTCAGGTGACCTCAGAGTCTGGGTGTTGACTCTCTTATCACTGGCGGCTCTGCCCTTGGTTACCTTTTGTTTTCACTCTACTCCCTCTATCTGGGAACGCAGAGTCTTTCTAATGCATGGCTTCTATAGCAAACTTGCTCTTTTAGAATGGTACGGCATTGGCATGGGGTTTTTATTTCAATAAACTCAGAAAGAGATTCATTCTCCGTATTGATAATCATTCTGATTGGGTGTAAATAGTAAAGAATACCAGCAATAGTTAAGCCTTAAACTAATCAGTCTCAGCGACCCTATTTAGAGATTAGAATCATTGTTTTAATGTTTACTAGCATGAATACAAATTTTGTGACTGAAACCCAGACCACATAACATGTATCTTAAAAATACTCTCAAATGATCTCAATGGTTTACAACAAAAAGGTCTAAAAATATACAATTGATTTAATGCTACACAGTGACAACACACAACATTCTGCCTGCCTGATTCATCTCAGCCTGCAACCAGTCAGCGCTTAGTCGGCTAATATACCAAATATACCAAAATACATTTATATATATATAGAGATAAGCTAAGATAAAACTTTATTAATCACGGAAAGGAAATTCCTGTGTTACAGCACAGCAGCAACGGAAGACACAGGAGATACAATGACACTATACAATAAAAATACAAAGTAGTGCAACTGAAAACCAAAATAGATGCAAAAATAAATGCCTAAGTATGGACAAACAGAACAAACAGGACAAAGGGTACACCAGTTTTCTATTTGTTGGTTTTTCTCCCCATGTCTGAACGTACGATTCCAGGCATATTGTAGAACCGGCGTGTTCGAGAGGTGGGAGAGACGCATCACGTGTGCTTCTGATCAGGGCACCGCATCGCCGATGCGGTGCCCTGATCAGAAGCACACGTGATGCTTCTGAAGGGCGCCGCAGTGCAGACGGGTGACCCCCTGTCCCCGCCCGTCGACCACCAATCCCCCGTCTGCAGGTGTTTACGTCTCACAGAGAAACAGCAGAAGCTAACGGTCCGTGCAACTCGTGTTCACATACCCGTAACCCAGGGCAACAAAGACTGTTTAAACCACTCCCTCTTTTAACCTGACTGTGCAGTTATTTACTGCCTGGTCAGGACAGCAGGACCAGCATTCCCCTGACAGGACATTCACTAGGCCCAGTCTGGGGGGGGGGGGGGGGGGGTTCTCGGGCTCGGGGGAGTCTCATACAGGCCGTTATGTGGAGCACCCCCCATGGGCTCAGCTCCCCTCCAGCGGCCTGCTGTCCTGGGTCGGAATGGCTCGATGAGACGGGGTGCTTGTCGTTGTAGCCTGGAGGCAGTCCAGGAGACTTTACAGTTCAATCTGGATCTGCGTATCACAAGATGGACGCCTGTGATCCACTTGAATATCGTCTGAATTGTTACCACGGTCGCCCCTGTCTGATGCGGTCGGCCATTGTTTCTTTCTGTTTCCTCCATCAGTCCACTGAGATCGGTTATGATCGGTTATACAGATGTCTGTTTCCCATTTGCATTCCTGCTGAACTCACCTGAGCGGGGGCTGCAGTTATTAGACGTTTTGGATCATAATATCCTCCAAACAATGAACATCTGATGGCGGTCCAAGTTTATCTTGGCAACCTGACACCGAGATCAATGATTCACCGGTTTACAGCAGGGAACGCGCGCGTCGGCTTCTGTCACCCTGTTTGTTGTTTCTGTTTAGTCTCTTAATGTTTGATCCCTCATGTTCAGCCATATCATTCATACAATAAAGCAGAAACAGGGTTTTATTATCCACAAGTGCAGTCTCCTCAAAACGTTGCGTCAGCATACGATTCGATACCGTCGACTGCAGGGTGTTCTCGGCTGAGTCCCAACTCATGCAGACGGTGTAGCCTGGCCGTGGAATGGCTTGCTTTGCATAACTCATATAACCCTCTCTCTCAAATGATCTCTAAACACAGACGTTTGCTTTGTTTTTGTTTGCAAATTGACCTTGAAAGAGAGGTTTCATATTCTGGTCCCGAATTGTCAAAGACTTTTTTTCCCTCATTCCTATTTATCTTTATTTTAATATACATACATCTCTATATGCATATTTTATCAATCTACTTTTTAATTCCTTTGAACACATGGTGGGATGTGTGTCAAATCTGGAGCCGAGAAGGGACTTGGCAGAGCAGCCAGAAGAGGGGAAAGTGCTGCGTTTGATACTGAATCAAACCCAGCCACTTCCTGTACCCTGAGCCCAGCTTGGCTCTGCGCTCGCCTTATATGGTCATGGTATTTGCATGAAGGCAGCGCTTGTGCTTATGGATCAGGGTGCAAAAAATCCTAAAACATTTTACACTAAACATCTCGTTCCTAACAGTTTTCCTAATCTTATCGGTTTTCTTGCAGGGTATTGTCGGCTGACAATGCCCTGCAAGAAAAAACATGACGACTCCTCCACCATGTAGTCGTGTAACGTCCAAGCCCAGCAGGGTGGCATGATGCAGCAGAATGATCGCCCCGACTGGGACGGGTGTAACGCGCCGAGGAGGTGAGGCGGAAGTCCAAGGCGCTTCCATGGCGACGGTGTTGTTACAGCTGACTCTAGCCGGCTCTCCGGTGACTCCCCTGGGACCTGTCATCTTGTTTGCATTCTGCCACCTCGCTCTCCCTCCCCTCGACCTGCTGCAGCTCAAGGTGTTCTCTCGTTAGGAGAACCCACAGCCCGGCGCCTTCAAAACAAACAAAGGTGCACCTCCACGATTTTATCCAACAACGCGCAAGTCAAAATAACCATAGCACCCATGAGAATGACCTCTTGGTCATTATGTGACCCGTTGGAAGGGGAATTAAAACATGATCAACCTAGCTACACACAATCCCTTTAGGCCTATGTTGGACAGAAAAAAATAAATACAAAGTTAGCCCTTTTTGAATCTCTTATGGCGTGGAGCTGCTAGAATGGCGGGCGTCTGCCTAAAGGGCCGTTCAGAGAAACCCTGGACTCAGGCGAGGAGAAAAATGTGGGCTGGGAATTAAATAACAAAGATTCCTCCCCTCCCTTCTCTTTCCCATCATCTTGCCACCAGGCAGACCTCAACACTCCACCGTAGCAGAGCTCAGAGCAGACCCTTCGTGGCTGTTGTTGTAGTGTGTACCTGCGAACCACACACACTCACACTTCACCGCTGTTGTGAATCACAACATGTTTGTGGTTATCCAACCTGGTGGAGGAAGGGGTTAACGCTGAGAAAGTAAAGCCATTCTTTGAATAGCTGACATTTTAAGCGTTCACTGCCTATCTGTCTTGAAGTAATCATTCCAAACATGTCTTCAATGAAGGATGAGGTGGATTGGGACTGACGGCAGGCTGGGTTAGGCACTTTATTTTAATGGTACCTTTATGTTTGCTAACAAAGGCACTGGGAAGTTTCACTTGATTTGAAGTATATGAAAATGAGATGTGTTTTTGGTTACGTTTGAGAAATTGGAGAAAGAAACACCTTTTGTACAAGTCTTGTAGGACAGAATCATGGATTTATGGCTTGTATAATGAACTGCTAAACGAACTAACAGCAGAACAAACATTTAACACAGCTGAGCAACATGTTGAACCAGGTCTGTGTGGTTTGTTTGTTTGTATGCCTTGTGTCGTCCACCATCTTTTTACCTCATCATTTGAATGAGCATATTACACCCATTACGTGCATCAATTGTAAACAGAGGATGTTCAATGATTAGCCAAGAGCGTTACGGAATTATTCAAATCAAAAAGTTCATGGAACCAAAGGCCTTATTGATGCTTTTTCACATTCAAATCTTTCTAAATGGAATACTTGTTCAGGGAACACTTCCTTTCTATGGGACGATAACGTTAGCTTGAAAAACAAGAATCACCTAAAAGGCCTTTTCTCTCTCCCTCTGTGGGACCCATCGGTTCGGCAGTGAAGTCCTAAACGGAGGGCTATAGTGTCTATCCGTGACTCATGTGTTGGAGCGGTTCTGTTTGGCCGTCCAGGAGGAGGAGACTCACTCCCCTTAGCAGCCAGATGAGATTGACTCATAACACATGACCGATGACCTCAGCCAGGCCCAGAGAGTTCTCAGACGCACTCCTTCTGAAACAACAACACGTGCAGAAGGTGGACTGTGCCCACAACGGGTCTGCATCAGCACTTATGGGAAGCCTGACTTTGTTCTTTTTCGAAGTTAGAGAAACTCAGCTCATCACTTGTGTGTGTGTGTGTGACAGCAAACAAAAATCCCATCGCAACCTCATTGCCAGAAAGCGAGGGCCTTATTTAGAACTGATGGCTGGTACACAAAATAAAGACACACACTGCAATACACAAGGCTGAGGCCCCAACCCTATGAAACAAACAAATAATTTCAAGTACATTTCTTTCTTTTATTAAAAGGATCTACGTTTGTCTAGCCTTGGCAGCCACCTTCCGCGGGTCCACCACAAAAACACACAATACACAACGGCCCACAGCTCACCATGAATATAGCGGCGTCATGATAACGTGACGCACAAAAATGATACAAAGCAAAGAAAGACACTAAAGGGGTGACGCCGGTGTGCTGTGTTTGTGACAGTGGTGAGTACGACGGCGTGTGTTTGTGACAGTGGTGAGTACGACGGCGTGTGTTTGTGACAGCGCTGTGCGTGCGGCCGTGTGTTCCAGGGGAGCCGGGGCCACCACCGGTACCACTGGCAGAGCCACAACGTGAAGATCAGTGGCGTGGACGACATGGTGCTGCTCAGCAAGATCCACGAGGACTCCATCGTGGACAACCTGAAGAAGCGCTACATGGATGACTACATCTTTGTATCCTCTTTCACACTCCCGGCTCGCAGGCCGGCGAGAAATATCTCCCCCCCCCCCCCCCCCCCCCCCGTGCCCAACAAACTGTTCCCAGAATAGCTGACTGGCCGTTCCACGGTTCTGAGCAGCTATGAGTAATACGGTAACGTTTACAAGGGACCCGCCCACCCACCAGTCTGTTCTGTGGGCTGGGGGGACGGGGACGGGGGGCTGTCTGGCCCCCTAAACTCCCCAGTCAGGCCTCTGAAAGTTCCCTTTATAATCCCTTAAAGTGTGTGTGTGTGTGTGTGTGTGTGTGTGTGTGTGTGTGTGTGTGTGTGTGTGTGTGTGTGTGTGTGTGTGTGTGTGTGTGTGTGTGTGCGTGTGTGTGCGTGTGCGTGTCGATCCTAATCAAGTGTTTTCTGCTTTGATCTCACTGGGCTGTATCTCGTACCAGTGAGGGGAGAGGACAATGACAGTGGAGCGATTCAGTGACGGTTTGTGTGAATGAAACCTTCCCTTCCTACTACCGCTGGACAGGCCCTGCTTTGTGTTGGACCAGGATGTGCTGCTGGGGTGAAACCCCCCGCATATATCATAGTGGAGGGTTTGGACTCAGACACCCGAGCGGGGGTTTCATGCACATTTATCTACGACATTACCACAGGACTTTTAGGACTTTTCCAACAGCTGAGTGCCGGAAGTTAAGCACATTAAAGTGGTTGATTCTGTGATTTGTTAAATGTAAAGTGTAGTTCTAGACTTGGAGTGAGTCCTTGGGTGATTCTGGGCGCTGAGCGTCCGTAACACTGGGGTCTTTCAGCTGGGGTCACTGGCGGACCCCAACAATACCTCCTCTCTTCACCCTGAGCTGTTTGACCCCTGGGCCAAACAAACATCTCACAGTGATACAATTTGTGATCTGTTGGCTCTAACGTGTAAACAGTTGAGTCGTTGTGAGGCTCAGACTGGGTCCCCACACACCGCCCCACACGGCCTGGCCACACAGACCCGCACCATAGAGCACGTGGTCATTGGGGGTTCCCTCTGATGCGTTTGTACGTGTGTGGCAGTATAAGACTCAAGACTCACTTGTCCAGATCTCACCTAGAATATAGCCTCCCCCTTAACCCCCCAAACCCATCTTACACACTTATTGTATGTTGTACGTCCTTGCACTTAAAGATAGCCTCTTATCCTAGCTATCTTTGTCGTACACAGGGAATGGGTTAACCTAGTGATAGTTAGTGCTTGGCACTTGGTTCTATGATCCTCCTTACTGTCCTGACAGAGATATATTGTTGCTTCTCTTTCTTCTGACAAATGTACCCACTGTAAGTCGCTTTAGATAAAAGCGTCTGCTAAATGCCCTGAATGTTGAATGTAAAACATATACGGTCCCTAACCGGTGACACCAGACGTACATCGGTCCAGTACTCATCTCCATCAACCCCTTCAAGCAGATGCCGTACTTCGGGGAGAAAGAAGTGGAAATGTACCAGGGCGCGGTGAGTAACCCCTCCCTGGAGCCCGGAGGGCACACGCGAGACGGCCACACAGAGTCACAGGGCTCGGCTTTCAGAAAATATAATCCATCCATCCACTGACTTGATTAATATCGTAGGCCGGGGACTGGAGATGAATTGAGCGAGGTGTTGCTGAAACCGTTCCCGGTGTTCTGTGAAGTGATCGCGTTGCCTCCAGGAACAGGCGGTACCTTTCTAAAAGAACAGCCTGCTGAAGTCGAATGCTCTTTGCGAGCCTACTGAGAGCTGATGTAGGTCATGCAAAATGACCTCATAGTCTTGCAAAAAAGCTGCTTAAGAATAGATTTTAAATACACATTGGCATTGAACGTGAAACATACCTTAGGTCTAATTAAGGCCTATTGTCTGATGTAATGTCTTGGTTTGGTTTTGTTAGCACCCTTATAAAACGAACAATAGAAACACATACTTCATGCCATAGAGATTTAGAGGGCCAGTTCTATATGATTTACAAGGTACGTTCCAATCACATCATACAGAGTGCTGAACAGATCATACGATCGCAAATTTCCGTACTCAATGCAAAGCAGGTTTCCTTTGTTGTCATCCATCCAGGCCCAGTATGAGAATCCTCCTCACATCTATGCTCTGGCAGACAACATGTACCGCAACATGATGATCGACCGGGAGAACCAGTGCGTCATCATCAGGTATGAGCAGACTGCAGCCTGTTCCGCTCTCCGCAGAACAAACTGATCCCTCCGCTCTCCTCGCCCAAGACACGTTGGTCAGTTCACCTGCCTTCTGGGAACATTCTCTCAGCCGGCACTGAAAGTGAAGAATGAGGAAAATGAGCTGTTCTTATTGTGGCAGGTGACACTAGGAGGGCGGGGCGCAGGCAACGTGGTGAACTGGTTCCACCGGTCATGTGCTCAGCTGAACCAGTTAAAGGAACTTTACCTCTTGGCTGGAATTGTAGGCCTTTGGGAAAACGTGGAGGAGGGATAAATAGGAGTTAACTGGGGGAAAATTATATTAATTATACCACATGTGGTCGGTATTACAACAGGTCACATCTCTGCAGTCTAAATGTTACTTCTTGTTGATGCCTGAGCAGTATTTATAAGTCTCACAAGGCTTTGCCTCAAATGATCCACTTCATTTAATTGTTCTGAGAACTGTCGTTATTCGATACTGTCAGAGCTTTCCCCACTGTGAGAGAGCTGTATTTGTTGTTGTTATAAAACACTAGTTTTATGGTCGGCTGTTGTTGAGTGTAAAGTGTGGTGTCATGGTTTGAGGCCAGTCCCCCCTGTCCACCCAGTCCCATGCTGCTCCCCATTCACCTGAGCCTCTGCATACCAGTGCTCCCCGCATCACAGGACTGCTGCTCAGCACTTTCCCTCTCCTGTTGTGTGGCCCCACCAGCACTTGCTAGCTCATTTCCCCCACAGAAAAGCATCGCAGTGGGTCTGAAATCAAGCAGAGCGGTCAACAAAGGCCGGGGCTGTGTTGTTATGAAGCAGCTCTCTGCATACAAAGGCCCGCTGCCAAAGAGCCGTCCGGGCCATGTTGTCAACAACATCCCCTGGTGTGAGTGCAGGGTGGGGCCTCCCATACCGTGTGATTAAGGTGTGCTTACGGTGTGATTAGGTGGGGTAGTGACGATGAGGGGCGGTTCTGCAGGGTAGACGATCAGGCCTGCGTCGTTCTCTGCTCTCTGATGGGAGGCCACCCGCGTTTGTCTACGGTGTTTCAGTCTGGTGTGAAGGGATATGTCTCCGCGTCGCGTTGAGCATTCGTGTAAAGTCTTCTGATGGTTTGTCGGCCGATGTGTGTGCGCCTCAATCCCCCTCTGTTCGCGGTCATCGTGTGTGTAATTGCCACCCTGTTAATTGCACAACTGCACTGTACTGTGAGCGGTGAACTCTGGACCCACTGGCTTGAAATAATCTGCTCCACATTTTCCTGAGCAGAGCCAAGTCCTTTGTTGTTGTTCCCAGAGGCCGGCCCTGTGCCAGCCGGACCAGAGGAAACTGAGTTACAGCAGTAAACATTAACGCCACTATATGGCTGTTTAATCCTGCTCTGGTAACATAGCATAATACCCCTCAGATAAAACACTGTGCCAATGGCTCTCAAAATATCTCAATGGATTCCGAACTTAAAGATGTAATAAAAGACATGGAATTCAAAATGACGGCATAAATATTACGAAATGTCATGGAGTCAAGACTGTTGAATAGACAATATATGGGAAGCCCTCGCCAAATAACAGCGATTTGAGGTAAAACACGATACGGTCTATGAATGCATGAAACACTCACTCCATCATCCACACGTTGCTTCTTCAATCCCTCACATTTCTTCCATGTTTGGGCACGACGTCTTTGAGGAAGTGGACGATGCATTCGCTCCGTTTGGTGCCAAAACAATGAGTCCAATGAGTCCTCTCTGGGCCTAAAATAGGATCTGATTCAATCGGCAGCCACAGCTTGAAACCAGAACTGGTGAGGAGGACAATAACCTGCTGGGACAATAATACCCAGCTGGGACTCACCAGTTCAGACCAGCTGGGAGCTCTGGTCACCAGTTCAGGGGACTTCCTCAGCCAGCTAGCTGAGGGTTAGGGTTCAGGTTCAGATACTTTATTAATCCTTTATTAATCCTTTATTCATACTTCCTCGTTAGTGTGGAATGGGTTCAGATTCAGAGGCTATTAATCCTGAGGGAAATTATTACGGTCTGCTCAAGTTGGAAAGGAAAAACGTATATAATCATTAATAATTGACAATTCATTCAAATAACACAATCCCATAACAATGATGTGTGTGTAATGTGATACATAACACAGCTTTGATCGTGGCATGTGGGACGTATGTTGTAGCTGACCCAGTGGTGCTACTGTGTCTCTAAGTCTGGGGAAACGCAGTCGTATCCAGAAGCACAGACGGGGAGAAGGGGGAATGTTGGAGGGCTGTTGGGAAGCCGTCTGGCCTCCATGACTTCCTCCAGCGGTTTAACGGTGTACAGCTGTGCTTTCTCTGAGAGCCGCTTCAACCTGACTCCTCCAAGACACGCAATCAAAGCACACCATGCGGCCGCTCACGCGCCAAGACACATATGTTGGAATAAGTATGGCCTGGTCGTAGGAGGCGAGGAGAAACGGAGGCGAACGCATAAGGATAATAAAACAGAGAAATCGGACAGAAAGTATTTTATGCTGTTCAACACGTAGCATTCCACCTCTGAGGAAAATAAACACGAGTTTCTTCAGATGTTTTCCTCGCTCGGCCTGTCCGACAATATTTGGATTCATACAGGAAGTTTAGTCCCTACCAAAATATAAAGATGGTTTTCATCTTGTCCTCAAGAAATTCTAAACGAGATTTCCAGACTCCGAGAGCAAAGTATTGTCCATTGTGTCGAAAGACTGAACACACATACACACACACACACACACACACACACACACACACACACACACACACACACACACACACACACACACACACACACACACACACACACACACACACACACACACACACACACACACACACACACACAGAGAGCAAGGTTGCAGAGTTTCCATTCAATGCTTTTTAGTTTTTTTTCTTGCTTTCCATTTGCTTGTAGCGGCCTACCTGAATACTAACACTGCAGAAAACGAACGATGGCTAAAGTACCAATAGACTCGGTGTGCTCAAACCGACTTTTTACACATAATAAACATCAAGATAACACTATCAAATTGACTGAACATTAACTTGATTTTAATACCCAAAATGTCATCTATCCTGTTTTGACTCTCAAGAATTGAACATGTTAACCTGAAAGTGTGTCTGTGTGTGTGTGCGTTTGTGTCTGTGTGTGTGTGCGTGTGTGTGTGTGTGTGTGTGTGTGTGTGTGTGTGTGTGTGTGTGTGTGTGTGTGTGTGTGTGTGTGTGTGTGTGTGTGTGTGTGTGTGTTGTAGCGGGGAGAGTGGAGCAGGGAAGACGGTGGCCGCCAAGTACATCATGAGCTACATCTCCCGGGTCTCTGGGGGGGGCCCCAGGGTTCAGGTGAGACCCCCCCACCCTGACCCCCGGTTTAACCCCTCTGATATCAGTGAACTAAGGTGCTCTGGTTCACACTCTGTGGTTGTGGTCTGTTCATCACATGAGTTCACTTCCCCAAACTGAACCTTGCTCTCCTTTTCCTGAGCTCAAAGCAGTCTTGTGACTAGACCCCTTCTTTATCTTCACCTCTTTTAGTACAAATCCTCCAGAAATAAATGCTGAAAGGTTCCAAGAATAATTACTTCTGTTTGAAATACTTGGAAAGAACGAGTAATTGTGTCTCTTTCAATGTGTGTGTGTGAGTGAGTGAGTGAGTGAGCGCTCTGTGCCTAGCCTCGTTGCTGACGGTCTCTATCCTGTCTCCTGACAGCATGTCAAAGACATCATCCTGCAGTCCAACCCTCTGCTGGAGGCCTTCGGGAACGCCAAGACCGTGAGGAACAACAACTCCAGCAGATTCGTAAGCTTCCTCACTCCTTCTTGTTTTCGTTCCTCAACATGCTGAGAATGGCCCTGACGTCGTATTATTAGTGTGGATCTTTCTGCAGATGCTACGTTTAAATCTGGTATTCTGGTCGACCAAGTCAACATCACTTCCGATAAAGATTAAAAAAAGAGTTGTGTCAAGAGAAAAAGTGCAGCAGTGGCCTGCGATGTGTTTGTTTAGGGGTTAGGGTTAGCCCTAACCTACAGCGTAACACTTATTCATACGTTTAAACTGCAGACTCCGCACATTAGAAGACATGTGTGATGGAAACAGATGTACCAAGACGGGAGCTTTAGGGGGAGAAACTCCATGTCACTCTGTTCCTCCCTCTGGCTACCAGTTGCTCCTGCACACTTTAAAAGACTCATGTCAAATACTTCTGTTCACCATCTTTAGATCCCAACCCCTACTTGTGACACACTGCTGTAAAGCTGTGTGTTTCATCTCCCCTTTGTGTGTGTGTGTGTGTGTGTGTGTGTGTGTGTGTGTGTGTGTGTGTGTGTGTGTGTGTGTGTGTGTGTGTGTGTGTGTGTGTGTGTGTGTGTGTGTGTGTGTGTGTGTGTGTGTGTGTGCTCCATTACCAGCGCCTCATCTGGAACTGTGTTGCAGTTATTTCATTGGGCTGCGGCCATTTAAATGTAAAATAAAAAAAGTCTCTCGCATTATCTTGACCTTCTTGAGGACACACGGTTCTGTGATCTCCGTTTTATAGTTCTCGGTACACGTGTTACCGAGGATACTGAGAACTGGTCTCTCCTTCTGCAGGGGAAATACTTTGAGATCCAGTTCAGTTCCGGGGGCGAACCAGACGGGGGGAAGATCTCCAACTTCCTGTTGGAGAAGTCCCGCGTGGTGATGCGTAATCCCGGGGAGAGGAGCTTCCACATCTTCTACCAGGTGAGGCTCTGGGTTCGCGTGGACGGGCCGACTGTTCTGGAAGTCTCTGGCGGTTCTGCAGAGCTCTGGTCTGTGGAGTCGGAGCGGATCAGAGAGTACACTGAGTGATCACGTCGTCGTAGTTGTTGTATGAAAAGAGACGATTAACACGTTCACTCACTTTGAAGGGCTTTACTATGTTTTCACATGCGATGTGGAGCATGCCTTTCCGTTATTCATTTCTTTAATGTGTGTGTCTGTGTGTGTGCGTGTGTGTGCGTCTGCAGTTGATAGAAGGAGCCAGTGCAGAGCAGAAGCAGAGCCTGGGGATCACCAGCCTGGACTACTACAGCTACCTCAACCAGTCGGGCTCCTACAAGGTGGACGACATCAACGACAAGAGCGACTTCCAGGAGACGGTGGTAGGTCTCACCTTCCTGCCTGCCTCTCTGTCTGTCGGCTTGTCTGCCTGTCTGTCTTTTGTATCGTCACGTCTGTCTGTCTGAGGCGGAAGAGAGTGACAGCCTATGAATGTGCAACTTCGTTCCTGTGTGTGTCTGTGCTACCAATCATCGACCACATCGCTATTCCAACAACTGCTGACCACGGTAGCTTAGCTCCTAACTCTCCTGATGTATGGAGGACTGCGTCACTGGGAGAGCCTTACGAGTCCACGGTGTTCTCCCCTGTGTTTACCTTCCATACTGCCTCCACCTGCTTCTGTTTACCAGTAAAACCACAAGGAGACTAATTAATGGACACAAGCTCGCTACCGCAGGACTATGTAAACTCCCTCTGCAGCGCGGGCTTTAACAACGGGAGCTTTCCCCGGTTTCCCAGCATGCCATGGGGGTGATCGGCATCTCCCCGGAGGACCGCGGCATGGTGCTGCAGCTGGTGGCCGGCGTGCTGCACCTCGGGAACGTCACCTTCCGCGAGGCGGGGAACTACGCCGCTGTGGACAGCGAGGAGTGTGAGTGTTTAACGTTGAAGAACCGCTCCGGTCTGGGGGAGTTGACCTTCATGAACCGTCTCTCCTGGCGTCCCTCCAACATCCGTTGATGATGGTAGTTTACACACGACAGCATCGTGTGTAAACTATGGCCTACAACCAGTGAAGGAGAGCTGGAGATGATGGTTTGATCGCCCAGACCAGTTTGCCCCGGTACCAGCAAAATGGTTATATTGTTGGGAGAAGTCAAGAGCAATGGCTTCTGGGAAAGTAGTTTGTGTTGTGATTGATACACGCTTCGTTTGCCCAGCGTGGTCTGTTACTCAAACCTGTAACTCTCTCTGACACCGGTACGCTCTTCAGCGGGTGGCTGAGTTTATCTCTCAACCATTTGGGTCAATGTATCCTTTTGTCAGCCAAGTTAAAATGCTCATGTTCATGAAACATTCCTGGCCCCCATCATGGTTGTTTCCATGTCCACCAGTTTAGCTTACGAGGCCAGGGTACGAGTCTAGGGCTAGGGTACGGGTATGAGGCCAGGGTACGGGTACGGGTCTCGGGCCAGGGTACGAGTCCCGGGTCATGGCTCCCAGTCGACTCAGACCTATTATTGGTTCTCCATAATCTCTGCCGCTCCTGTTCCTTGCAATCTCGTGTGTTTGTTCTGCCGTGCTGCACATGTGCAGACTATTCTAGCGCTCCGTCCTGAACTCCAACAACACGAGGAGACCCCCTCACCCTCAGCCCCCCTTGTCAGTGTAGGGTCTTTTTTTGTCATGCAGTTTATTCACAGATATAAATAGTTCTGTTTTCCTTCTCAACGTACCCGATAAGTTTCCAGTCCACTCTACACCCTTCTGGGCTCTGTCTCGGCCGTCAGTCCGGGCTTTTCCACATGCTTAGGTAGACACACGCTCCCCGGTACAGTCCCAGCAGAGGAGCTCCTGCAGAAACCTGATGCATTCCCAGACACCGCTGGACGCGAGGCCTGAGAACCATTTCCTTCCAGGGGAAGTGAGTCACTGCAATAAGGCAGGGAGGGGTCCTCTAGGGA
Organism: Gadus macrocephalus; assembly: GCF_031168955.1. NCBI lineage: Eukaryota > Metazoa > Chordata > Actinopteri > Gadiformes > Gadidae > Gadus > Gadus macrocephalus. Next base: position 1,824,029 of record NC_082395.1, on the reverse strand, counting down.
CGTGTCAATGCCAGGTTAGAGCTAATGATCTATGGCACACTCAGCCCCCTTCCAGAAGCCCTCTGCTGACGCTGGCTAGGTAGCCGTGCTGTCTCTCCTTTGTTGCTGTTCCTCTCGAGTAAGACTATTATTATCGGTTATTCACAGTAGATCTGTGGATACCTATTGTTATTGTCGCGGTTGGCTATTAAGGTTCCGGATTGGTAATGCCGTCGGACGGTCTAAAAGTTTACACGTGTGGGATATATATACACATCCCATGTAAACAGGTCTCTGAAAAGGTTGGTGTCGGAATTCCCCAGTTATTATTATTAGTATGATCATTATTAATAGTCCATCCTCAGATTTTGAAACCAACCCAAAGAATTTCAGACCTTTCAGTCAGTGTCAAGGACTTCCCTAAAGAGTCGTCTTCTTCGTCTGCACATTTCCTCAATGACTGCAAAGGTCGCCTACAGGCGTCTCCTCTCATGTTGGGAGCTGAAACAAAGGCCTCTACTGTGGCTGCATGACGCAAGAAAAGTCTATTTGAATCATCAAACAAACGTATTAAAGAAGTAAAGAAAACATGACCGTGCCAACTCAAAGGGCCTCCAGAAGATAGAGATTGAATCATGATGACAATAAGTCATGTTTTAATACTTTAATACTGAAGGTAGTGCAGCTAGTCACCGTCAACAACAAACGATGTGTCTATAAATCGAGTGTACCGTGATTTATAGGTAACTCTAACCCTAACCTTGTGTGTTAATCTAAAGGACGACAACCGAGAAACCGTACATCTGTTTCTCACATTAACGTCTGAACCTTCTGAACTGCCTCCCATCTCACCGTCTGAACCTTCTGAACTGTCGTCTCCAGTCCTGGCGTTCCCGGCGTTCCTGCTGGGCATCGACCAGAACCGTCTGAAGGAGAAGCTGACCAGCAGGAAGATGGACAGCAAGTGGGGCAGCGCCCTGGAGTCCATCGACGTCACGCTCAACGTGGAGCAGGCCTGCTACACCCGCGACGCGCTCGCCAAGGCCCTGCACTCGCGCCTCTTCGACTTCCTGGTGGAGGTACGGCGCTGGTTAAAGAGAGGCTGTGTCTCACTGCGCGGTTTACAAAGAGAGGCTGTGTGTCTCACTGCGCGGTTTACAAAGAGAGGCTGTGTGTCTCACTGCGCGGTTTACAAAGAGAGGCTATGTGTCTCACTGCGCGGTTTACAAAGAGAGGCTATGTGTCTCACTGCGCGGTTTACAAAGAGAGGCTGTGTGTCTCACTGCGAGGTTTACAAATAGAGGCTATGTGTCTCACTGCGGGTTTTACAACGGGTGGTGCTTCTGAAGCTGCCTCCGGAAGGCACAACGTTGGGAAGATGAAGCCAGTGATGGTGATGGAGGAGAGGTGGATTGTGATGGGTGGGAGGTGGGGTGTGATGGGTGGGAGGAGATGGAGGTGGTGGAGGTGGATTGTGATTGGATAAGGTGGATTGTGATGGGAGGAGATTGAGGGGAATTCTGAGTGGGAGGGGGAGGTCATCTACTAATGGCCCCGACGTACTGAACGAAATCACGTTCTCATGCAGGCTGTCAAACTGCTGCTGAATGCAGCGATCTCGGCCCGGTACAATATAGTCTGTGAGATGGGTGGGATTCTACAACCTGGACCCTAGTTTCACACCGTTTTGGTCCAAGTGACCGATACACACAACTCCTTCTGACATTGATCAAGTGTTGAGTGACAGGGCTTCAGTCGTTGCTTCATTACACTCAAAGAAAATAGCTCCTGTCAAAGTACTTCCTCTAAGAACGCTTGCCTTTGCTACTGACTGCTCAGAGGGTTTTCAGAGAGAGAGAGAGAGAGAGACACTCAGATCCTAAGTGTTTGACTACCTGGAAAGGATCCCTCAAGACAACTAAACACATCTTCTTGACCTACTGCCTGATCCATGTTTGGTATCGTGTCTGACCACAACTCGCTGACAGAGAAGTCTCGCCCTGAGTGGTTGCGGGAAACGTCCCTGTTGTCAGTCCAATCTAAACCCTCCCTCACCACAATCTGTTAGATAACACTGAGCTTTCTTTGGTCCAACCCAACAAGCTCTGCACTCCTCTCCCTGACACTACGTCTCAAGGGTTATCTGGCCTCGACGATGGTTCCGAGCAGAACCCCTCCTGAAGACCTGGTTAGATAGCAGACAGACAGAATCAAGCGAAGGTGAGGAACAAAG
>NC_082395.1:1809317-1816817 GCF_031168955.1 Gadus macrocephalus | reverse complement strand
CCCTCTCTCCCCCTCCCTCTCCCTCCCTCTCTCCCCCTCCCTCCCTCCCTCCCTCCCTCCCTCCCTCCCTCTCTCCCTCCCTACCCCCCTCCCTCCCTCCCTCGCTCTCCCCCAGGTCTCCTACGACGCAGAGGGGTTCTGTGAGAGGAACCGTGACGTTCTGTTCAGCGACCTCATCGAGTTGATGCAGAGCAGTGAGATGTGAGTGGACCCTCTGGGGGTGTGGGTGGGCCCTCTGGGGGTGTGGGTGGGCCCTCTGGGGGTGTGGGTGGACCCTCTGGGGGTGTGAGGGGACCCTCTGGGGGTGTGAGTGGACCCTCTGGGGGTGTGAGGGGACCCTCTGGGGGTGTGGGTGGACCCTCTGGGGGTGTGGGTGGACCCTCTGGGGGTGTGGGGGGGCCCTCTGGGGGTGTGAGTGGACCCTCTGGGGGTGTGAGGGGACCCTCTGGGGGTGTGGGGGGGCCTTCTATTGTCAGGGGGCGCGTGGCTCTTATCGAGCTCCAGACCTCCGAGTGCAGCCAGAGACAATGGACGCGTGCCCCCAAGCCCCTCCCCCTGCCTTAACACACGGGGGGGCTGCGTGGTCTCTCCCCCCTGACCCCCTCCTCCCCCCAGGGTTGTGGGGGGGGGGGCATCGTATTAGAGTCAGTGACCATCTGTGCAAACAGCCTGCCTGTGTCTTCTGTCCTACATCTCTCTCTCTCTCTCTCTCTCTCTCTCTCTCTCTCTGTCTCTCTGTCTCTCTGTCTCTCTGTCTCTCTCTCTCTCTCTCTCTCTCTCTCAGCCCACTAACCCCGTTCTGCCGGGGGTGTCTCACACCAGAGAGAGGGGGCTGTCTGTCTTACCCCCTCTACACAAGGCTTTACACAAATGCAAAAATCCCCCCCCCCCACACACACACACACAGTATGCACACAAACGTGGTACTGGGACACATTGTTGCCACGGTCACACAATGGGCTTGGAGAACCTTGAGGAAGCGAGGAAGGAAACGCCTCGGACCTGAGAGTGGAGCAGAGCGCGGAGGGCGCGATCGGTCCTCTGTTGTCAGTGATTAGAGGATAACTCCACTCCTCACAAGCACAGAAGGCTTTTCATTTGATTCTCAGCGCTGTAATTGAGGCGTCTTAGACAGACTCAACCGTATAGCTAGGGTGTCTGGTCGTTGAGAGCCAAGTGGGAGCCACAACTGCACTTATCCACACGCTACAAACGACCGTCCACAAACGACTGAGATGTTGACACCAGGGACTTCTCTTTAGGAGGTGCTGCCATGTTGGTCTGAGGTCGCTGTCTTTAACCCACGAAGCCAAGACAAAGACAAGCACGTCCACGGACAGAGACAAAGACAAGCACGTCCACTGGCAGAGACAAAGACAAGCACGTCCACTGACGGAGACAAAGACGAGCACGTCCACTGACAGAGACAAAGACGAGCACGTCCACGGACAGAGACAAAGACGAGCACGTCCACTGACAGAGACAAAGACGAGCACGTCCGCTGACAGAGACAAAGACAAGCACGTCCACTGACAGAGACAAAGACAAGCACGTCCACTGACAGAGACAAAGACGAGCACGTCCGCTGACAGAGACAAAGACAAGCACGTCCACGGACAGACACAAAGACAAGCACGTCCACGGACAGAGACAAAGACGAGCACGTCCACGGACAGAGACAAAGACGAGCACGTCCACTGACAGAGACAAAGACGAGCACGTCCACTGGCAGAGACAAAGACGAGCACGTCCACTGACCGAGACAAAGACGAGCACGTCCACTGGCAGAGACAAAGACAAGCACGTCCACTGACGGAGACAAAGACGAGCACGTCCACTGACAGAGACAAAGACAAGCATGTCCACTGACCGAGACAAAGACGAGCACGTCCACTGACAGAGACAAAGACGAGCACGTCCACTGACAGAGACAAAGACGAGCATGTCCACGGACAGAGACAAAGACGAGCACGTCCGCTGACAGAGACAAAGACGAGCACGTCCGCTGACAGAGACAAAGACGAGCATGTCCACTGACCGAGACAAAGACGAGCACGTCCACTGACCGAGACAAAGACGAGCACGTCCACTGACAGAGACAAAGACGAGCACGTCCGCTGACAGAGACAAAGACGAGCATGTCCACTGACCGAGACAAAGACGAGCACGTCCACTGACCGAGACAAAGACGAGCACGTCCACTGACAGAGACAAAGACGAGCACGTCCACTGACAGAGACAAAGACGAGCACGTCCACGGACACTTCTCCGATCCCATGATACAACCTGAAGAAGGACTTTGCTCAATTGAACTTGGTTACGGAATAGCCTTCGTTGGCTGGTTCCTAAACAGACGTTCCTGAAGTGCTTTTCTGAAGTGCAAATTACACACTGATGTTGAAAACGCGTCGAACCGTTAACGTTGTTATCATTTGTTTCAACATCTCAAGCGACGTGACAACCCTAAGCCCTATTGGCTCTCTCTGCCCGTCCTGACCCATGTCCCGCCCCTCTCTCCCAATGTCCCGTCCCTCTCTCCCCATGCCCCGCCCCTCTCTCCCTATGCCCCGCCCCCTCCTCCAGCTCCTTCATCAGAGGTCTGTTCCAGGAGAACCTGAACGCTGAGAAGAAAGGCCGGCCTACCACAGCAGGAAGTAAAATAAAGGTAGGTTAACCTGTCCGTCTGTCTGTCTGCCTGAACCTCCCCTTCTCCTGCTGCCGGGACACTTTAGGGTAGGTTACTGTCCGTCTGTCCGGACTAGGTAAACCTCCCCTTCTAATGCTGCTGTTTCACATCCTCCTGTGTCCACACATCCGGAACCTTCCCTCTTAAACTGCGTCTACCTTTACATCCAGTACATGTTGCACGAATGACTACGCGTACGCAAACATGTTCGATGCTTAAATCTCTCAGTCAACAGAAAACCACCTACAGCAGACCCCTGCTGCTGTGTCAGTGTCCTTTTCTCACCGCCGGTCGTTCTCGCTCTGCAGAAACAAGCCAACGACCTGGTGAGCACGCTGATGAAGTGCACCCCCCACTACATCCGCTGCATCAAGCCCAACGAGACCAAGAAGCCCCGGGACTGGGAGGAGAGCCGGTAGGTCCCTGGTTCCATGCTGGACCACCGTCACATCTTGTCCCCATCCTAAAGGCAGTTGTGCTTCATGCTTTCATACTTCAGTCCCAACCAGCGGTCTTTTTCATGCCCACTGGTGTGATTGATAAATGTTCTTTATTTATACCGCACTTCTCTAACCAGTGGCCCCTCAAAGCACTTCACAACACTGCCTCACATTCACCCGTTCACTCACACATTCACACACCGACGGCGGAGTCGGCCGCGCAGGGCGACGTCAGGAGCAGTCGGGCTGAGGCGTCTCGCTCAGGAACACCTCGACACTCAAACTAGCAACCTTCCGGTCACCAGCCAACACGTTGACCACCCAGCTTGTTGTTTTGTCCTGGCGAGGATGTTGTTATTCTCCTTATTCTATATTGTGGTTTCAAAAAGCACCTTCCACAGGAAGTGCCCGATCCCGCCTCCTTCTGGTTCCGCTTCCCCTCCCTTTCTGCTCCGATCTTCGAGCCCGGGCACTTAATGTACTGACGGCGGGTGCACTCTTATTGGTTAGGCCCTGATCCACTTCCTGTTGCCAGCGGGCTACGGGCAGGCGTGCGTAATTAGCCACGGAACCACTCATGGACAGGAAGCCCAGACACATTGAGTCATCCCAGAGCGCTTTGTTATAGTATGATGAATCATAAACCAGCAGGATATTACCCCTCCACTCTGAGGGCAGCTGAAGGTGTATAAGAGGAGGGTGTGAGCGTTCTGAAGCATCGGCAGTGAGACCGGGGACAGAATGTGTGAATAAATCACCTGACTCGTTATTGATGGTTTTATAACGAGTCGGGCACACCACGTCGTTTATCACGGGTGGAGCAAGTGACTCAGGAGGCAGAGCAGGTTGGCTGGTAACCGGCTCCTCCTAGCCGAGTGTCGAGGTGTCCCTGAGCGAGACGCCTCCCCCTGACTGCTCCTGACCAGTCGGCTGTCGCCCTGCGTGGCTGACTCCGCCGTCGGTGTGTGAATGTGTGCGTGAACGGGTGAATGTGAGGCAGTGTTGTAAAGCGCTTTGAGTGGCCACTGGTTAGAAAAGCGCAGTAAGTATATGCAGTCCATTTACTCTTCCCATCAGTGAAGGTTTCCAGAGTGTGGTGATTCTCTCGCTCTCCGGCCTGTGTTGTGACCCTCTCTCTCTCCGGCCTGTGTTGTGACCCTCTCCCTCTCCGGCCTGTGTTGTGACCCTCTCTCTCTCCGGCCTGTGTTGTGACCCTCTCTCTCTCCGGCCTGTGTTGTGACCCTCTCTCTCTCCGGCCTGTGTTGTGACCCTCTCTCTCTCCGGCCTGTGTTGTGACCCTCTCTCTCTCCGGCCTGTGTTGTGACCCTCTCCCTCTCCGGCCTGTGTTGTGACCCTCTCTCTCTCCGGCCTGTGTTGTGACCCTCTCTCTCTCCGGCCTGTGTTGTGACCCTCTCTCTCTCCGGCCTGTGTTGTGACCCTCTCTCTTTCCGGCCTGTGTTGTGACCCTCTCTCTCTCCGGCCTGTGTTGTGACCCTCTCCCTCTCCGGCCTGTGTTGTGACCCTCTCTCTCTCCGGCCTGTGTTGTGACCCTCTCTCTCTCCGGCCTGTGTTGTGACCCTCTCTCTCTCCGGCCTGTGTTGTGACCCTCTCTCTCTCCGGCCTGTGTTGTGACCCTCTCTCTCTCCGGCCTGTGTTGTGACCCTCTCTCTCTCTGGGTGGGTGCCCCAGGGTGAAGCACCAGGTGGAATACCTCGGACTGAAGGAGAACATCAGGGTGAGGCGAGCCGGCTACGCCTACCGGAGGGTCTTCAGGAAGTTCCTCAACAGGTGAACTCCACCGAATAGAACTCCATTAATGATGGGCCATTGTCATCATCAAGTCTCTTTTGTTTCTCTCTCTCTGACATCTTGGGGTCTCCCTCCGTCTCATAGCGTATAATTGTTCTATTATAATTATCTTACAGTGATTGTCTAAACCTCTATCGCTGTTGTGTGTGAAGCTATAGTGAGTCTGTGTTGTTTCTCCTCAGGTCTGTGTGTGTGTGAGTCAGTGTTGTTTCTCAGGACTGTGTGTGAAGCTATAGTGAGTCCCTGCTGTTTCTCCTCAGGTATGCGATCCTCACCAAGGAGTCGTGGCCCACGTGGCGCGGCGAGGAGAAGCAGGGGGTTCTCCATCTGCTGCACGCGGTCCACATGGACCAGGACCAGTACCAGATGGGGCGCACCAAGGTCTTCATCAAGGCCCCGGAGTCGGTGAGTCTGCAGCACAGGATGAAGGTCGAGCAGAGAGCCGGACTAGAGGTTCTGTGTTTGGAATGGAGCCCAGACCAACGCTTTTCGTTCTCAAAACATGTACTTGGATTTAGAGATTATGAAAGCCGTTGCTGGGTTCAAATCTCGTTGGTTTGAGAACATCAAAAAAAGCTGTAATCTGATTGGATGTACCTCTAGGGGGCAGCGTCACCCAGGTCAAAGTTTAAATAGATAGATCATTGAGCGCAGCAGCGAGGTTTAAACCCGAGCTGTGGCCAGGGTAGGGTCCAGACGTACGTGGTGGGCTCTGGAGTCCCCCAGGACACCACAACGCCTCGGTTAGCGAAGACCACAAGGAGATGGATGGAAAGCTTCCAACTAGGAGCTGAAATAACAATGAAGAGGTTGAAGGTGACTTAATGTGACTTAATGTAACTTAATGTAACATAATATAACTAAATGTAACTTAATCTAACCTAATGTAACTTAACTTCTTTAAAGAGGAGGTTGGCCTACAAAGGCCTTCTGTGTGGGAATCAAACCTCTGACGCATCAGATGGTCAAACATTCTCAGTCTCAGTCCCAGTCCCAGGTACGACGTCAGCACTGGGAACAAAGCCACACACACAAGCACCAGTGCTGTGTGTCACAGAGCCGGTGTGACGTTGTAAGAGGCACCTCCTCCTCCTCCTCCTCCTCCTCCTCCTCCTCCTCCTCCTCCTCCTCCCCCTCTTCCTCCTCCTCCTCCTCCTCCTCCTCCCCAGTATTCCTGTTCCCCCTGCTGGGAATGAGAGGTACACTTCAGGGAAGTCTGCGAGGCCATGTATTAGCATTTGCACACATCATGCACACTGAAGCATGTATACCACACTATAAACTACACGTACACACATACACACATTCTATAAACTACACACACAGCGGTCTTAGTGTAGAGGAGGGTCATATGGAGCTGTTGCTGAATGCGTTCACTCATTCACTGCCAAGAGGTGACCCCCCCCCCCCGCAGATCACCATGGTTACAATCGTAAGGTCGCCATGGAGAGTCAGCGGGCTAATGAAAGCTAAATATCACGCGAGCCTGGTGCTGAAATAAGTTGACAGCCTATGAGAACAGTCGTCCCTGCGTGACAGACAGGAGGTCATTACTTCACGGCCCGAGTGTCCCCGCCTGCAGTCAGACGGCTTTGTGATTCTAAGACGCTATCGCGGAGGGTCGAGATGGGAGTGAGAGTCTGCCTGGGTCGGAGATAAAGAATCAGTCCAGTGACGTAATCACCGGGATCTGAATAAATAAAACACACTTGTGTGTGGTGAGGCTATGGGGTCTGTTTTTAGACGGTTCTGTTAATGTATTGTGACTATGGGGGCTATGATTCATGCGTGTCAGGGCAGTGGTGATATGTAGGGGCAGGATGTTTAGTCTGGGAGGGGGGGGGGGGGGGGGAAGGAGAGGACGCCATGTTGTGAGGCCCAAGAGGAAGAGGAAAGCTAATGCATTAGCGGAGATGCTAGTCTTGGTCTGGGGAAATGTCCCCCATCCAAGTTAGTTACTTGGATGTTTTTACGATTTCAATCAAACATTGTTTGACCGTCGTATTATTTCAATTACAAAATAACATTCAATACACACGCACGCACACACGCACACGCACGTACACACACACACACACGTCCAGAAGTCCACAACTGCATCATGATGGTATCTTTGCGTATCCCGGGTTCATGTGTGTTCTGTTGTCCGGGCGCTGGGTCAGACGCTGCTCTGTGTGTGTTAGCTCTGTGTTGCTCTGTGTGTGTTAGCTCTGTGTTGCTCTGTGTGTGTTAGCTCTGTGTTGCTCTGTGTGTGTTAGCTCTGTGTTGCTCTGTGTGTTAGCTCTGTGTTGCTCTGTGTGTGTTAGCTCCGTGTTGCTCTGTGTGTGTTAGCGCTGTGTTGCTCTGTGTGTGTTAGCTCTGTGCTGCTCTGTGTGTGTTAGCTCTGTGTTGCTCTGTGTGTGTGTTAGCTCCGTGTTGCTCTGTGTGTGTTAGCGCTGTGTTGCTCTGTGTGTGTTAGCTCCGTGTTGCTCTGTGTGTGTTAGCTCTGTGTTGCTCTGTGTGTGTTAGCTCCGTGCTGCTCTGTCTGTGTTAGCTCCGTGTTGCTCTGTGTGTGTTAGCTCCGTG
>NC_082395.1:1801817-1804317 GCF_031168955.1 Gadus macrocephalus | reverse complement strand
ATGAGGGGAAACTTCTAAAGGGTGAGCTCCTCTCTCTGAGCCCTGTGTCGGCGTAAGGACACCAAACCAACGTCATCCTGCTGCTCTCCCTCGTGTCCCCAGGGCCCATCGGCCCTCCGACAGCCGGCCGGCCCCCGGCGGCGGGCGCCCCAAGCCGGCCCCTAAGCCCCGCCCCCAGGTGCCCCAGTGCCGGGCGCTGTACGCCTACGACGCGCAGGACACGGACGAGCTCAGCTTCAACGCCGACGAACTCATCGAGATCATCAAGGAGGGTGAGAAGCGCTCTGAACGCCATAGGCTGGGGACACAGGCCTGCTCTGGTCTTAGGGTTAGGGTTAGTGTTGGGGAGCTCAGGAGGTAGAGCGGGTCGACTGGGAGCCGGAGGGTTGCTGGTTCGATCCCCGGCTCCTCCTAGCGGAGTGTCGAGGTGTCCCTGAGCGAGGCACCTCACTGCTGATCCTGCAAAATCCTCTTAATGTAAAATAAATGTAAATCCTATTGATAGACCGCGGCCAGTCGCTGTGGTTCTGGGGTCTAGACCCTGACGGTTCTGACGGTTCTGACGGTTGGTTCTGACGGTTGGTTCTGAGGTTCTGACGGTTGGTTCTGAGGTTCTGACGGTTGGTTCTGATGGTTGGTTCTGAGGTTCTGACAGTTGGTTCTGAGGTTCTGACCGTTGGTTCTGACGGTTCTGATGGTTGGTTCTGACGGTTGGTTCTGACGGTTGTTTCCGAGGTTCTGACGGTTGGTTCTGAGGTTCTGACGGTTGGTACTGAGGTTCTGACGGTTGGTTCTGAGGTTCTGATGGTTGGTTCTGAGGTTCTGATGGTTGGTTCTGACGGTTGGTTCTGACGGTTGGTTCTGAGGTTCTGACGGTTGGTTCTGAGGTTCTGACGGTTGGTTCTGACGGTTGGTTCTGAGGTTCTGACGGTTGGTTCTGATGGTTCTAACGGTTGGTTCTGAGGTTCTGACGGTTGGTTCTGATGGTTGGTTCTGAGGTTCTGACGGTTGGTTCTGATGGTTGGTTCTGAGGTTCTGACGGTTGGTTCTGAGGTTCTGACGGTTGGTTCTGATGGTTGGTTCTGAGGTTCTGACGGTTGGTTCTGAGGTTCTGACCGTTGGTTCTGACGGTTCTGATGGTTGGTTCTGACGGTTGGTTCTGACGGTTGTTTCCGAGGTTCTGACGGTTGGTTCTGAGGTTCTGACGGTTGGTACTGAGGTTCTGACGGTTGGTTCTGAGGTTCTGATGGTTGGTTCTGAGGTTCTGACGGTTGGTTCTGACGGTTGGTTCTGAGGTTCTGACGGTTGGTTCTGAGGTTCTGACGGTTGGTTCTGACGGTTGGTTCTGACGGTTGGTTCTGAGGTTCTGACGGTTGGTTCTGAGGTTCTGACGGTTGGTTCTGACGGTTGGTGGTTCGGTTCTAAAGGTTCTGACGGTTGGTTCTGAGGTTCTGACGGTTGGTTCTGAGGTTCTGATGGTTGGTTCTGAGGTTCTGATGGTTGGTTCTGACGGTTGGTTCTGACGGTTGGTTCTGAGGTTCTGACGGTTGGTTCTGAGGTTCTGACGGTTGGTTCTGATGGTTGGTTCTGAGGTTCTGACGGTCGGTTCTGAGGTTCTAACGGGTTCCTTCTGTGCTCCTCAGACGCCTCTGGCTGGTGGACGGGGAGGATCCGGGGGAAGCAGGGCCTGTTCCCCAACAACTACGTCAGCAAGATCTAGGAGTCCGGGAGGACTTCTGTGTGAGGGACGGAGAGGACCTCCGGAGAGGACCCCCCGCTGTCCACCCACCCCACCACCACTATGTGGTCGTCACTGGGGGCCCGTCTGGCGTCATGTGACCCGTCTGAGGTCATGTGACCCGGATGTCCGCAGGCTGAACTTGGTGTGGGGGACGGATTTTGGCTTTCAAACCGAGAAGACTTTTTACCTTTTACTTAAGGGATGACATCAGCTTCCCCAGGAGTACCAAAGAGTACTGAACAAAACTATTTATTGTATTTATAGCTTTATATTTTTCTCGACTGTCTCGTTACACTTTTCTAAGCTCAGTGGTGTTGAAGCGTCCTCTGTTCAGCGGGCGTCTCGGTCTGCTGTCACGTTCCTCCTGTTTTATTCTGAAATCATGTAACCAGCGGGAGTCAAGTTTCTCTGTGTGTGTCAGTGCGGTTTTTGTTAAGTTGCTGTATTTTAAAGCCATGAAGTGATGCTGATGGTTAAGTGTTCTGGAAGATGATTATTTCACTGTGTTCTAGAAATAGTTTTTTATTAAAACATATATATATATATACACCATATCTCCCAAACTGAACAGATTGTGTCTGTTGAGCAGATGCATCCTAAGAACGAGAAGGCAGGAATCAAAGACTAGTCGACGCGTTGCTGGGGAACTTTTAGCCAGTAAATGTAAATTTCTTGATTGTCCGTATCATATTGTCCAGGTTTTTGTATCGAAGAAATTTTTAAATTGCAAATTCCACACACACTGACCGTATTCTGGGT
>NC_082395.1:1739317-1796817 GCF_031168955.1 Gadus macrocephalus | reverse complement strand
GGGGCATAGTGTCTGTATTAAAGGGGGCATAATGTGTCTGTATTAAAGGGGGCATAGTGTCTGTATTAAAGGGGGCATAGTGTCTGTATTAAAGGGGGCATAGTGTCTGTATTAAAGGGGGCATAGTGTCTGTATTAAAGGGGGCATAGTGTCTGTATTAAAGGGGTCATAGTGTCTGGATTAAAGGGGGCATAGTGTCTGTATTAAAGGGGGCATAGTGTCTGTATTAAAGGGGGCATAGTGTCTGTATTAAAGGGGTCATAGTGTCTGGATTAAAGGGGGCATAGTGTCTGTATTAAAGGGGTCATAGTGTGTCTGTATTAAAGGGGTCATAGTGTGTCTGTATTAAAGGGGTCATAGTGTGTCTGTATTAAAGGGGTCATAGTGTCTGTATTAAAAAGGTCATAGTGAGTCTGTATTAAAGGGGTCATAGTGTGTATTTTATTGTTTAAAGGGGTGATATCATGCCACCAGGTGTGAGTGTGATAAGCCATTACAAGCTGGCACGTCCCTGTGCCGGCTTGTGGACAGTCCACCTGGATGTACGCTGGGTAGATCGGTCCACCGAGCTACCAAGTGGACAGTAGCAAATGATGCTGATCTATCCATCATACATCTAGGTGGACAGGCCCACTAGTGATGTCACTAGGGCACCGGGAAAGGCAGGTCTTCTAACGGCTGATCACACTCTCCCCTGGTGGTATAATATCCCCCCTTTAATCACAAAAGCCGGGCCGTATGTTGGCAATATGGACGGGGGAGATGGCTCAGAGGGCAACAGACCGACTGTCTACATTCTCCTCCTCAAGACACACATGAATGTTACAGTCCAGAGACTAGATGCCCCCCCCCACCCCCAGACCACTCGTACTGTAAATGTGAGCAAGAGACATGATGGATTCCAAATTGATTTGTTCTGATTTTTCTCACCGATTCTGGGGTTGCGGGAATATTTTTCCCAATAGATGACCATGCCTCAGGGGTTAACTGTTCCTCAATGACTCTCTCCAACACCTTCTGTATTGGGTGGCAGGGAGTTAGATTCTTACTGAAGAACACACTTAAGGACAACTAGAGCAAACCCTCGGTCTAATGACCGCGTTGAGGAGGCTCCTCGGGCAAAAAAAGAAAGAAGTCAAGGACAAGAAGAGCAGCAGTGCTCCTCGCTCCTGCACACAAACACACACACACACACAACCACAACCACACACAACCAGACACACACAAACACACGGGGGGGCTCACCTTCTTGTACTTGTGGGGGTAGGTGCACCTCTCGATGGTCCCCTGAGACGCACCCCGGTTCACGGTGCCCAGACGCTCCTCAAGGTGCAGCAGGTCCTGGGAACACAACACCACCAACGCTTTACCGACGGTCCTGAACGCACCCCTTTACCGACGGCCCTGAACGCACCCCTTTACAGACGGCCCTGAACGCACCCCTTTACCGACGGCCCTGAACGCACCCCTTTACAGATGGCCCTGAACGCACCCCTTCACCGACGGTCCTGAACGCACCCCTTCACCGACGGTCCTGAATGCACCCCTTCACCGACGGCCCTGAACGCACCCCTTTACCGACGGTCCTGAACGCACCCCTTTACCGACGGTCCTGAACGCACCCCTTTACCGACGGTCCTGAACGCACCCCTTTACGACGGTCCTGAACGCACCCCTTTACCGACGGTCCTGAACGCACCCCTTTACCGACGGTCCTGAACGCACCCCTTTACCGACGGTCCTGAACGCACCCCTTTACCGACGGTCCTGAACGCACCCCTTTACCGACGGTCCTGAACGCACCCCTTTACCGACGGTCCTGAACGCACCCCTTTACAGACGGCCCTGAACGCACCCCTTTACCGAGGGCCTGAACGCACCGCTTTACCGACGGTCCTGAACGCACCTTTACAGACGGTCCTGAACGCACCCCTTTACCGACGGCCCTGAACGCACCCCTTTACAGACGGTCCTGAACGCACCCCTTTACCGACGGTCCTGAACGCACCCCTTTACAGACGGTCCTGAATGCAGCCCTTTACCAACGGTTCTGAACACAACACCAACGCTTTACAAACGGTCCTGAACGCACCCCTTTCAGAACATCCTGAACGCACCCCTTTACCAACGGTTCTGAACACAACACCACCAACGCTTTACCGACGGTCCTGAACGCACCTTTACAGACGGTCCTGAACGCACCCCTTTACCGACGGCCCTGAACGCACCCCTTTACAGACGGTCCTGAACGCACCCCTTTACCGACGGTCCTGAACGCACCCCTTTACAGACGGTCCTGAATGCAGCCCTTTACCAACGGTTCTGAACACAACACCAACGCTTTACAAACGGTCCTGAACGCACCCCTTTCAGAACATCCTGAACGCACCCCTTTACCAACGGTTCTGAACACAACACCACCAACGCTTTAGCGACGGTCCTGAACGCACCCCTTTACAGATGGTTCTGAACGCACCCCTTTACAGACGGTTGTGAACGCACCCCTTTACAGACGGTTGTGAACGCACCCCTTTACAGACGGTTCTGAACGCACCCCTATACATATGGTTGTGACGCAACCCTTTACCAACGTTTCTGAACGCAGTCTGTATCCACCACTTAGACGGTTCAAACTAACACTAATACACACAAATAAATACAATACAACGCAACATAGTAATCCAGTGCTGACCCTATGTTTCAGTATTTGGCTACGCTGCGCTGCGCTCTCACTTTCTACGCGCGGTTGAGAGGCACAGCCCCTCCTACATAAACACATGTATGTCCTAAACACCTTGCTCATTCTCCCGGTGACTCGCGGAGCCACAACAAGGGAAGCTCAGCAGAGGCTGAGCGATTGGAACGCAGCCTTACCTCGTAGGTTCTTCCAAAGCCCGCTATTCTAGAGGAGATGTAGCGGATGTGGGGGTAGGTCACTTCAGAGATGCCCGTGTGCTGCAGGGAGAACACAGAGGGAGGTCAGAGAAGAACACAGAGGAGAACACAGAGTCAGAGAGGAGAACACAGAGTGAGGTCAGAGAGGAGAACACAGAGTCAGAGAGGAGAACACAGAGTCAGAGAGGAGAACACAGAGTCAGAGAGGAGAACACAGAGTCAGAGAGGAGACACAGAGAGGAGAACACAGAGTCAGAGAGGGGAACACAGAGTCAGAGAGGAGACACAGAGTCAGAGAGGGGAACACAGAGTCAGAGAGGAGAACACAGAGTCAGAGAGGAGACACAGAGTCAGAGAGGAGACACAGAGTCAGAGAGGAGAACACAGAGTGAGGTCAGAGAGGAGAACACAGAGTCAGAGAGGAGACACAGAGTCAGAGAGGAGAACACAGAGTCAGAGAGGAGAACACAGAGTCAGAGAGGAGACACAGAGTCAGAGAGGAGACACAGAGTCAGAGAGGAGACACAGAGTCAGAGAGGAGACAGAGTCAGAGAGGAGAACAGAGAGTCAGAGAGGAGACAGAGTCAGAGAGGAGACACAGAGTCAGAGAGGGGAACAGAGTCAGAGAGGAGACACAGAGTCAGAGAGGGGAACAGAGTCAGAGAGGAGACACAGAGTCAGAGAGGAGACAGAGTCAGAGAGGGGAACAGAGTCAGAGAGGAGTCAGGGGCCCATGCAGGCGTCCTCCTCATCCCCGCGGCGTGCCTCCATGAGGCGGTCCTCACCATGAAGGGGATGGGGAAGTGGTGCAGCCGGGGCGGGGGGTGGTAGTGGGGCAGGTGGGGGTGCAGGTGTCCTGAGGGGTAGGGGGCCACGGCCACGCCCGCCTCGATGCCCAGCTCCCTGTTGAAGACACACAGCGGGTGTCAGCAGGTTGGTATACATTAGTACTAGTAGTAGTATACGCGTTATTATCTTTTATTATTATTCATTTACATACATATGTGTGTTATTGTCTGGGTTTCTGATTCTGTGCTATTACTCTGATGTTGTTTGTATGAATGTGGGAGGGTGGGGGGGGGGGTCCTCTGACATGATGTACATCACTGCCTTTTGTTCTGTATCTGTGCTCTGTTAAGGTCAGCGGGGTTCTCCTTCCCAGCAGGGGATCAGTGTGTGCGTGTGCGTGCGTGCGTGCGTGCGAGCGTGCGAGCGTGCGTGCGCGTGTGTGTGTGTGACCCACCAGGCGGTCCGCTGCTCCGGGGGGCGGGGGTGCGTGTGCGTGTGCGCGTGTGTGTGTGTGTGTATGTGACCCACCAGGCGGTCCGCTGCTCCGGGGGGCGGGGGTGGGAGGACATGGTCTGGGGGACGTGGATGTGGTGCCCGTGGCCGTAGTTGGGGTGCATTCTGTGGGGGTGGGGCGGAGGTCGCTCGTGGGCCCGCCTGGAACACGGAGCAAAGTGAACAACAGAACCGTTTATTAACGCACACAGACACACAACGCTGATCGTAACCACATAGCCACCCTGTTTATAACGCACACAGACACACAACGCTGATCGTAACCACATAGCCACCCTGTTTATAACGCACAGAGACACACAACGCTGATCGTTACCACATAGCCACCCTGTTTATAACGCACACAGACACACAACGCTGATCGTAACCACAAAGCCACCCTGTTTATAACGCACACAGACACACAACGCTGATCGTAACCACAAAGCCACCCTGTTTATAACGCACAGAGACACACAACGCTGATCGTAACCACAAAGCCACCCTGTTTATAACGCACACAGACACACAACGCTGATCGTAACCACAAAGCCACCCTGTTTATAACGCACACAGACACACAACGCTGATCGTAACCACATAGCCACCCTGTTTATAACGCACACAGACACACAACGCTGATCGTTAACACATAGCCACCCTGTTTATAACGCACACAGACACACAACGCTGATCGTTATCACATAGCCACCCTGTTTATAACGCACACAGACACACAACGCTGATCGTTTCCACATAGCCACCCTGTTTATAACGCACACAGACACACAACGCTGATCGTTTCCACATAGCCACCCTGTTTATAACGCACACAGACACACAACGCTGATCGTTAACACATAGCCACCCTGTTTATAACGCACACAGACACACAACGCTGATCGTTATCACATAGCCACCCTGTTTATAACGCACACAGACACACAACGCTGATCGTTTCCACATAGCCACCCTGTTTATAACGCACACAGACACACAACGCTGATCGTTTCCACATAGCCACCCTGTTTATAACGCACACAGACACACAACGCTGATCATAATTACATTCATATTAGAAGAACACTCGGTTTAACATTCTACATACATAACATTGACACCTCCGCTACTTTAACCCTGAAGAAACCCTTTAACCCCCACTGGCTCACACTGTCTGGTCTAGGGCCCGACCGATTTATCGGCCTGCCGATTTAATCGGCCGATTATAGCCTTTTTGAAAATAATCGGCATCGGCCAAAAAGACGCCGATTACAACTGATTTTTTTTTATTTATTTTTTATTTTTTTTATACATGTTATTGCGATTAGTATCCTGCAGATTGCGCTCCGACTCGCCTTGCTAACTAACAACTTTAGCTGGAGTAAAAAAGAGGAGATTGAATTTTACCGTACAACATGAAAGCACGCTCGCTCAGGCAGCTGCGCGCTCACCTCACCAATGTACACAAGACGCGTTGTTTGAGCATGTTGTGCCTGTTTTTCTTTAGGTCCCAGGCCATGTTAATTTGTTATACTGTAGACTAACGGTGAGACCATACTGCTCAGCACGCACGTGTTAGTCACTGCTCACGAGCGCAGCACATTGGGAGTTAGTTATTTATTTTACATTTTACATTACACTCATTTTTTACTGTAAATGTATTCTAAAACACTCAAAGGTTCTGCATTCAATTCACATATTCGTCAAAAGTGTTTAAAGTATATTTAAGGTATCAAAAACTACGTTTTATATATATATATATATATATTTTTTTTTTAATCGGCCGATTAAATCGTAATCGTAATTTTTCTCTGAAAATAATCGGCATCGGCATCGGCACTCAAAAATCAATATCGGTCGGGCCCTAGTCTGGTCGTCCCCACGCCAGAGAGAGCGATAGAGCGAGAGAGACAGAGACAGAGACAGAGACAGAGAGACAGAGAGACAGAGAGACAGAGAGAGAGAGAGAGACAGAGACAGAGAGACAGAGAGAGACAGAGACAGAGACAGAGACAGAGACAGAGAGAGACAGAGACAGAGAGACAGAGAGACAGAGACAGAGAGACAGAGACAGAGAGAGACAGAGACAGAGACAGAGACAGAGAGACAGAGACAGAGAGAGACAGAGAGACAGAGAGAGACAGAGAGAGAGAGAGAGAGACAGAGACAGAGAGAGAGACAGAGACAGAGACAGAGACAGAGAGACGTCCCGGGCCCCTGCGGTCGGACTCACGTGGGGTGCTGCATCATGCGGCGTCGCTGCACCTCCATGCGCTGCAGCATCTCGTGCTGGTGCAGCCGCTGCACCGTGGCCCCCAGCGCCGGCATGTGGTGCGGCAGCGCCTGGTGCTCCGAGGGCAGGTGCTGGGGCCCCAGGTGGAGGGGCGGGGCCAGCGGCGGGGCGGGGGCCTGGGGCACCGTGTGGCCGGAGGGGTGCGAGGGCAGCGGCGTGTGGAAGGGGTGCACCGGGTGGGGGATGACGTACTCGCCCGGCGCCGGGGCCTGGGGCGGCGCCGGGGGCGGTGGCGGCGGCGGCGGGGGCGGGGGGTTGCCGTGGGAGTGGGGGCAGGAGGAGGAGGACGGGTGGTGGTGGAGCGAGCGCGCCAGCGAGCCGTCTGAAACGGGCGGGAAGGAAACGCACGTTAGCGCTTTGGTACCGGCACACAGGAAGTGGTCATGTTTGTAGCAGGAAGCAGGAAGGCCATTGTCTCACTCTCCCTAGCACTGTGTCACTCTCTCTAACACTGTGTCACTCTCTCTAACACTGTGTCACTCTCTCTAACACTGTCTCACTCTCTCTAACACTGTCTCACTCTCCCTATCACTGTCTCACTCTCTCTAACACTGTGTCACTCTCTCTAACACTGTCTCACTCTCTCTAACACGGTGTCACTCTCTCTAACACTGTCACTCTCTCTAACACTGTCACTCTCTCTAACACTGTCTCACTCTCCCTATCACTGTCTCACTCTCTCTAACACTGTGTCACTCTCTCTAACACTGTCACTCTCTCTAACACTGTCACTCTCTCTAACACTGTCACTCTCTCTAACACTGTCTCACTCTCTCTAACACTGTCTCACTCTCCCTATCACTGTCTCACTCTCTCTAACACTGTGTCACTCTCTCTAACACTGTCTCACTCTCTCTAGCACTGTGTCACTCTCTCTAACACTGTCTCACTCTCTCTAACACTGTCACTCTCTCTAACACTGTCACTCTCTCTAACACTGTCTCACTCTCCCTATCACTGTCTCACTCTCTCTAACACTGTGTCACTCTCTCTAACACTGTCTCACTCTCTCTAGCACTGTGTCACTCTCTCTAACACTGTCTCACTCTCTCTAACACTGTCTCACTCTCCCTATCACTGTGTCACTCTCTCTAACACGGTGTCACTCTCCCTATCACTGTCTCACTCTCCCTATCACTGTCTCACTCTCTCTAACACTGTGTCACTCTCTCTAACACTGTGTCACTCTCTCTAACACTGTCTCACTCTCTCTAGCACTGTGTCACTCTCTCTAACACTGTCTCACTCTCTCTAACACTGTCTCACTCTCCCTATCACTGTGTCACTCTCTCTAACACGGTGTCACTCTCCCTATCACTGTCTCACTCTCCCTATCACTGTGTCACTCTCTCTAACACTGTGTCACTCTCTCTAAAGGTACGAACACACCAAACGCGTACCCCGCGTATAGACGCGTATAAAATCGGCAATTTTTCCATAGGGAACCATTGGTTTACGCGCGTATGAGCTGCGTACATGCGTTACATGCGCGTAGCTGCGTACGGAGGACCATTATTGACACAAAATGGTCAAGCAACATTTTAGCTGCGTTACGCGCGTAAATCTTACGCGGGTTACGCGTTTGGTGTGTTCGTACCATAACACTGTCTCACTCTCTCTAACACTGTCTCACTCTCCCTATCACTGTCTCACTCTCCCTATCACTGTCTCACTCTCTCTAACACTGTCTCACTCTCTCTAACACTGTGTCACTCTCTAACACTGTCTCACTCTCTAACACTGTCTCACTCTCCCTAGCACTGTCTCACTCTCTCTAACACCGTCTCACTCTCCCTAGCACTGTCCCTCTCTCTAACACTGTGTCACTCTCCCTCACACAGTGTCACTCTCCCGGAAACGGTCTCACTCTCCCAAACATGTATCACTCTACCCAACACTGTCTCACTATCCCGAGTGAGACAGTGTGCGCGCCTCTGTGTGTGTGTGTGTGTGTGTGTGTGTGTGTGTGTGTGTGTGTGTGTGTGTGTGTGTGTGTGTGTGTGTGTGCCTGCGCGTGTGTGCGTGTGTGTGTGTTACTCACATGAGGCGTGCATGTAATGCCTGCAGGAGGAGAGCTGTGCCTGGGGCGGGGCGGGGCCCAGCAGGGCGGAGCTGAAGGAGTCCACGCCTCCGGGCTGGGGCCCCCCGCCGGGCCCCGGGGCCGCCTGGGGGGGGAACCCGGGCGGCCGCGAGGCCGACCCCGGGCAGCACGGGTCGAAGGCCGAGTTACTGCCATGGAAACCGGCGGGAGCGCTGCCACGCACGCCGCTGTTACTCAGGTCCACCGGGAGGTTCTGCTGGAGGGGGGGAGAGAGAGGGGGGGGGGGGAGGGAGAGAGGGAGAGGGAGGGGGAGGGGGAGAGGGAGAGGGAGAGGGAGAGAGAGAGAGAGAGAGAGAGAGACAGAGAGACAGAGAGACAGAGAGACGTTAATTTTAGTTAACAAGTCGTTTTTGTGCAATTTGTTAGAAATGCCATCGCCACCCATAAGCTAATCTTAGGTTAGTGCAAGTTAAGGTAAAAGCCATCTCTTACAAGTGAGTGAGTACCGCTACCTGGTGGTGCTAGTGACCAGTGTGTGAGGGACAGTACCTGTACCGGTACTGTGGTGTGTGAGGAGGTGGAGGTGTACCTGGTCGTGGTAGTGGGGGTGTAGGTGTACCTGGTCATAGTAGTGGGGGTGTAGGTGTACCTGGTCATAGTAGTGGGGGTGTAGGTGTACCTGGTCATAGTAGTGGGGGTGTACCTGGTCATGGTAGTGGGGGTGTAGGTGTACCTGGTCATAGTAGTGGGGGTGTAGGTGTACCTGGTCATAGTAGTGGGGGTGTAGGTGTACCTGGTCATAGTAGTGGGGGTGTAGGTGTACCTGGTCGTGGTAGTGGGGGTGTACCTGGTCATAGTAGTGGGGGTGTACCTGGTCATAGTAGTGGGGGTGTAGGTGTACCTGGTCATAGTAGTGGGGGTGTAGGTGTACCTGGTCATAGTAGTGGGGGTGTAGGTGTACCTGGTCATAGTAGTGGGGGTGTAGGTGTACCTGGTCATAGTAGTGGGGGTGTAGGTGTACCTGGTCATAGTAGTGGGGGTGTAGGTGTACCTGGTCATAGTAGTGGGGGTGTACCTGGTCATAGTAGTGGGGGTGTAGGTGTACCTGGTCATAGTAGTGGGGGTGTAGGTGTACCTGGTCGTGGTAGTGGGGGTGTACCTGGTCATAGTAGTGGGGGTGTAGGTGTACCTGGTCATAGTAGTGGGGGTGTAGGTGTACCTGGTCATAGTAGTGGGGGTGTAGGTGTAGAGGTCATAGTAGTGGGGGTGTAGTTGTACCTGGTCGTGGTAGTGGGGGTGTAGGTGTACCTGGTCATAGTAGTGGGGGTGTAGGTGTACCTGGTCATAGTAGTGGGGGTGTAGGTGTACCTGGTCATAGTAGTGGGGGTGTAGGTGTACCTGGTCATAGTAGTGGGGGTGTAGGTGTACCTGGTCATAGTAGTGGGGGTGTAGGTGTACCTGGTCATAGTAGTGGGGGTGTAGGTGTACCTGGTCATAGTAGTGGGGGTGTAGGTGTACCTGGTCATAGTAGTGGGGGTGTAGGTGTACCTGGTCATAGTAGTGGGGGTGTAGGTGTAGAGGTCATAGTAGTGGGGGTGTAGTTGTACCTGGTCGTGGTAGTGGGGGTGTAGGTGTACCTGGTCATAGTAGTGGGGGTGTAGGTGTACCTGGTCATAGTAGTGGGGGTGTAGGTGTACCTGGTCATAGTAGTGGGGGTGTAGGTGTACCTGGTCATAGTAGTGGGGGTGTAGGTGTACCTGGTCATAGTAGTGGGGGTGTAGGTGTACCTGGTCATAGTAGTGGGGGTGTAGGTGTACCTGGTCATAGTAGTGGGGGTGTAGGTGTAGAGGTCATAGTAGTGGGGGTGTAGTTGTACCTGGTCGTGGTAGTGGGGGTGTAGGTGTACCTGGTCATAGTAGTGGGGGTGTAGGTGTACCTGGTCATAGTAGTGGGGGTGTAGGTGTACCTGGTCATAGTAGTGGGGGTGTAGGTGTACCTGGTCGTGGTAGTGGGGGTGTAGGTGTACCTGGTCATAGTAGTGGGGGTGTAGTTGTACCTGGTCGTGGTAGTGGGGGTGTAGGTGTAGAGGTCATAGTAGTGGGGGTGTACCTGGTCATAGTAGTGGGGGTGTAGGTGTACCTGGTCGTGGTAGTGGGGGTGTAGGTGTAGAGGTCATAGTAGTGGGGGTGTAGGTGTACCTGGTCGTGGTAGTGGGGGTGTAGGTGTACCTGGTCGTGGTAGTGGGGGTGTAGGTGTAGAGGTCATAGTAGTGGGGGTGTAGGTGTACCTGGTCGTGGTAGTGGCCGGGGCCCCCTGCTCCGGCGCCGTTGTTGGCCCCGGAGCAGGGGGCGGGCAGCGGCGTGGGCCGCTCCACGGGGCAGCCGACCTCCGGGAAGGCCAGGCTGCCGGCGGGCTGGGGCGTGGGGTGGTGCAGGTGGTGCAGGAAGTGGTGGGCGGGTCCGTGGGCGGGGCCCTGGGCGTGGCCGTGCTGGGAGGAGGCGGCCTGGGAGCAGCTGGAGTGGTGGGCGTGGCTCAGGGACAGGTGGGCGGAGCCCGGCCCCCTGCAGGGAGAGTGCTGCTGGCAGCAGGAGGGCAGGCGGGGCATGGCGGCCCCCCCGCCCCCCTCCCCCACCGCGCCGGACAGACCTCGCCGCCCGTCACCTGAGGACGACAACGAGGGAGGGGTGAGTGAGGGTGAGGGAGTGAGAGAGTGAGCATGAGGGAGTGTGTGAGTGAGAATGAGAGAGTGAAAGAGTGTGTGAGTGAGCATGAGTGTGTGAGAGTGAGAATGAGAGAGTGAGAGTGTGTGAGTGAGTGAGCATGAGAGTGTGTGAGAGAGTGTGTGAGTGAGAGTGTGTGAGTGAGTGTTTGAGTGAGAGAGCGTGAGTGGGTGAGTGAGATTGAGAGAGTGAGAGTGTGAATGTGTGAGTGAGAGAGGGTGTGAATGAGCATGAGTGTGTCAGTGTGTGAGTTGTGGTAGTGCAAAAAAGGCGGTCAGTAATGACTTGTCTGCCATTACCGACTGCCTTTTTTGCACTACCAAAACTATACAGAAACTTATGCTGCTTCTCTTAGATTTTTATTATTTTATTTTCTATCTTTTTAACATTCGTTATGTCCTTAGCTCTTGTGCACTTCAATGTTTACTTTAGTGTTGTCTTATATGTTGTTTACTTTTAGTGTTGTCTTATCTGTTGTGCATGTGCACTTATCTGTTCACCGTGGGATAGTGAGAAATGCTTCTCGATTGCTTTGTTGGTTTACATGTGAAGTAATTGACAATAAAGCGGACTTTGACTTTAAGAGAGAGAGCGTGTGAATGGGAGTGAGTTAGCATGAGAGAGCGTCTGAGGGAGTGAGAGCGTGTGAGGGAGTGAGAGAGCGTGTGTGTGAGTGAGAGAGCGTGAGGGAGTGAGTGAGAGAGCGTGTGAGTGAGTGAGAGTGAGCGTGTGAGGGAGTGAGCGTGTGTGTTCGAGTGAGCGAGCGAGCGTGTGTGTGAGTGGGTGAGCGAGCGTGTGTGTGAGTGGGTGAGCGAGTGTGTGTGTGTGTGAGTGGGTGAGTGAGTGAGCGTGTGTGTGTGTGTGGTGCCCATGCCGTACCCTCCGTGGCCGTGCGCGCCCCCCCGTGGGGCCCCTGAGCGGGGGTGCTGTCGGCGGGGCCGGAGCAGCTAGTGGAGGGTCCGGGCGCCTCGAGGAGCTCTGAGGTAGACGCCATGTGGAGGGAGGAGGAGGAGGAGGAGGAGGAGCGCAGGGTCTGGGGGTACAGGCCGCTGGAGGTGGTGGGGACCACGGTGAGGTCTGAGAGAAGGAGCAGGGCAGAGCGATGAACAACCCTGGAGGGATCAACTAGGGAAGAGAGGGGGGAGAGATGCATGAACACCATGTGTGGAGTGCCTTAACAGAACCTGCTGACGAATTACATTCAAATAACTTAAAGAACGTTAAATAATTATCAACAGAGGTGGAGAAAAAAAAAGAGGGGGTGATACAGTAGGAACCAGAGCCTGGGCAAACCCGGGTACCCCCCTACTCTCCATCCAGGTCAACCCCGGGACACCAGCGACACAAACACAGCCGCAGAGACTTCAATCCCTGCGCCCCAGACTGAAGAAAACCCCAAGAAACCAACTGGTGACAGCCACACACACACACACACACACACACACACACACACACACACACACACACACACACACACACACACACACACACACACACACACACACACACACACACACACACACACACACACACACACACACACACACACACCCCCCAGGCTAACCCAGAGTGCCAATTACGCAGAGCTCTGCCAGCCCCCAGAGAATGCCCCAGCCCCTCCAGCCGACAGACACACAGAGATAATCTACCCAGCCCTGCAAAACAAAGTACAGGATTGTAAAGGGTGTTCCTGACCTTGATGGGGGAACAGCAGACCAACAGCTCCACCATTAAGGCCCCCCTCACGCTCGCAACAAAATCGAAATGAGTGTGTGCACCCGGGCTGTCAAACGGCTGTCCAACAGGGCGACGACCACAGGGTACACTTTAGTCTGTGTGCTCTGTGTTTAACGCCTCCACGAGTTCACCGCCGTGGCTGTGAACTCCTGGTCCCTGCAGTCATACACAGGGGCCTAAACCCTCACAATCTCAGCATCGCTCTCTACAAACTGGTTCCTCTTGAAACAAACAGGGAGCCAAGACGCAATAGTCAACATTTTACGGATAGCAGACATTTACAGATAACAGAAACTCACATCATAATAGCCTCCCCTATACCCCCATCTTACGCACTTATAATGTACCTAGTGATAGTAAGGGCTTGGCACTTGGCTCTATGATCATCCTCACTGTACAGACAGGTTGTTGTTTCTCTTTCTTCGGACAAATGTTCTTATTGCAAGTCGCTTTGGATAAAAGCGTCTGCTTAATGCCCTGAAAGTAATTGTCATCATTGTTCATGTGATTTTGTTGACCAATGACTGCTCTGTATTTAGGGGCGTGTGGAAGTACCATGAGCACACTGTGCCGATCGATCCCGATGCCGTGCTTCATTTGGTCGCATACCCGCCATTGTGTGTGTTCGACCCCCATTTTGGACAGAAGTACGGGGCTGGCTTACCGTCCTCGTCCACGGTGAGGTCCACCACCTCGCCGGCGCTCTGCCGCAGCGGCTGGATGACGGTGGAGAGGCGGTGGCGTCCGCGGGCCTCCCCGACCCGGCTCTGAGAGCAGCTGTTGGCCCACATCCTGCCCAGTCCGCCGACAGGCCGAGACCTGGGAACGCACACACACACACACACACACACACACGTTATAGATCTGAAGAACCGTCACCAACGGCGTCATGGCACGGCCTTGTGTCGTGTCATATGAAACAGTTCTTGAGGCTCCTTTGGGTTGAAAATAAATCAGTTAGGCTACCCTCCATTGTTTTCTCACAACAAACCGTGTGCAATGGTTGAATCAACAAAACAGCGCCAAGAAAAACGCTCTCCTGAAGTGTTGTAGGCACTCCCTTTCTTGAAACGATTAAGCTACATCTTGAAAAATTTCCTTCACAAAAAAGAAATAATAATAGGCTTTGTTAGGTTCGATTGACATCCTGACTCTGAGGGGGTACAAAAATGTTTTGTGCCGGCAAAGGGGGTTTCCCAGCTGTAAAAATGTCTTAGATGGGGTACACGCGTAGAAAAGGTTTGCAGTGTTTCCCACAGAAATTTTGGAGACTATGGGGGGGGGGGGGGAGAGCGATTGTTGACGGGGGGGGGGGGGGGGGGGGAATGAAACCCCCACTGAAGTCCGTAGGTTCACGATACATGGATGCTGGTCTTATGCTGTTAAGGTAGTGCTCATACGTTAATGCAAAATTCCGAATGTCGCGCTCTCTCTATTTTTCAGGCAGACAGCCGAACTTCGTGCTCTCATGCAATCCCAATGAGAGCGACACGAACTTCGTCTGAGCAAAAAAAATAGAATAAAATCATGTGCACGCAGAGACTATGGCGGCCGAAATTAGACTATGGCGGGGCGCCATAGTCTCGTCAATGTGTGGGAAACACTGGGTTTGTGAACCACTGCTTTAGGGGAAGGTAAGGGGCTTGGTTGAGGTCTGATTGGACGTTGGCCCCTATACTGTATCTAGCCAGTGGCTCAACATGGCCTTAATGCACGGGCTGAATGCGTATGAGGCCTCGGCCTTCATACTAAATGTGCCGATTGTGGTCCCCATCTCCCCTAACCTAAACACAACTTAATAGAAAGCAGAAAACGTATTTCAAAAAGTTTTCCACATTTTCATCAACATTTTAAGAGGTTTCGCAACTCTGCATGTTTAACCAGTTGCCACTTTGGAGCACTCTCCGATCCGACCTCGGCCAGGAGCCTCCATCTTGAAGAGCTCATGCGAAACGGGAGCTCCGCTAAAACAGCTCAGCGACGCACGGCCATTACTTTGTTTTTGGTGCACGGCGAGATGCTGCGATACATATACCCGGAACGCAGCTCCGGTTCAGTGCAGAAGCAGGGGAAAAGGGCAGCCCACTGGAGAGACGCTCCTAATTACCCCAGAATCAGACGGGGGGTGAACTGGTAAATATCTGTTTACCATCGGGGCCCCCGGGGGGCCCGGTGGAGATAAACAATACACAGTCAACAACACACACCAGGGGACCCCCTCTGCCGTCCCCACCGCGTGACGCTAGCCAAATACCTGAATGCTCAGGGGGGGGGTAATGCTGGCGGGCCTACTGGGACCAGTGCGATGGATTCTACACTGACTGGGAGCTGGGGAGGAGACGCCCCTGCTCAGAGACTAGACCGAGGCCGGAAACTATTTGGGCACGCTCAACCATAGATATATATATATTAACTAGATGCCTCGTCCGCGGTGCTGGCCAATGGAGTCGAACGTCACCACTGGCGGCCATCTTACCACAGTAAGCTGCTCACCAATAACATTGTGTTGGTAGTGATTCATGTACTTTTTAAATAATCATAACTTCCTCAAATTGTAACCGATTTTCATACGGTTTGGTTTGTTATAAACGTCAGAGATGTAGGTACGACAGTACATACTTATGAATAATTGTTAGGTTCGAAGAAAAATAGAATAATGTTCTAAAATAGGTACAAGATTTCCCTTTACAAATATACATCAAGAAAGGCTGCATGTTGAAATCCCCACCCTGTACAGAGATGTATTTATGTAATTATAACCATGTGTTTTCATATGAAATGAACATTAAACCGAACAGATAGGTGCAATAAATACACACATGCACAAGGTATTCATGTTATTTATGTTAAATCAATATATGGGCTACTAAAACTCAGCAAACTATTGTGTTGGTAACTTCACTCAAATCTATCTACAGTCAAGTATGCATTTAGACAAATACGATAAAATATTAAGATAATATGTGCAACCTTTGTGGCTGTTCAGGACACACTGAAGGCTCGTGCCACCATAGGTTTGCAGAGAACTATATACAATATGCACACTGAAGGCATGATGCCACCATAGGTTTGCAGAGAACTATTTACAATATGCACACTGAAGGCATGATGCTACCAATTTTCCACTTTATCCTCATCGCTCTGGCTTTGGGAAAACTTAAAAAAGTGAGAAATGCACCTAGATATATTAATTATTGTCAACATTTTCAATCAGTATTTAAGATTAACCACACTTAAAACAATAAAAAAGGTGTCCAAAATTCCATTCAGTGATTGTGTTAACAAACATATTCTAAAAAGCCTTGTGTCAACAACAATCTAGCAATACTATTATGTCATACTAGCCCCGCTGTTCCTGTGTAACAGGACCTGTATTGTATATACTTCCACTAAGTAACTAACGAGTACCCTAAAAATCAAAGTCATAATATTGTAATATCCTACAGGTGAAAAGTGATCCCACGGGTTCTCGTTTCGAGAGTTCGCAGATTAACGCATCCGTAGGCTGCACAAAAGTCTGGCATCTTCACTTGTCAGCAATTTCCTGTAGAATTTATAATGTAAGACAAACAAACCCGATTGGAAATAATGTACAACTTCTGTTTAATCATGTTCAATTTAGAATATATTTATAAATAGCAATACTGCCTCTCCCATCGATGTAAAATTACTGGGTAGCTAGTAGCCTACCCGGAATACACAACTAAGCTGCACGATCAAGTCGTTTTTCGAAGAGAAAGCTGCAATTTAAACATGTTCAAACATCCAGAATTATAACCACGTTAATAACGTTTGTAAGAAACCAAACCGTTTGTAAATCCGTCAAGATTATAAGAGTAAGAGTATTAACGTTTGTGCAGATCACTGACTTACGTCCGCTACAACAGATTCCACCAGAAAGCTTTACTGTGTTAAGATGACGGGATATGGTGACGTTCTAGACGCCGGCGTAGGACATCTAGTTAATATATATAAATCTATCTATGCGCTCAACCCTCAGCTAAAAATGAATGACATCATGAATTTTGATTTGATAAAAACACACGATGGTGTCAAGTTTAACATGATTGGGTAAAATAGTTTAAAGTAATACTCAGGAGTCACGTGGGTACGTCGAGCAAGATGGCAGCTCAGTAAAGATCTCCGCTAGCCCGACAATATATTTACTTAATTATCATATATCATAGTCCACTAATTTTTGTAAAAACAGCTTCCTAAGTAACTCTGAGTTCACCTGAACCCGAATGGCTACTTCGAAATATTTTAAGACCAGGCTGCGGGCCGCAGGTCGACCAGAAATAGTCCGTCTCCGAATGAAGATGCGGGAACTGCTAGCAACAGAGCGACCAAACTACACCGAACATGGATCAACTTTATGCCGAGATCGTCAAAATGAGCACCATGCTGCAGGATATATTTTAACCATCAAGCACACAACCTCTGAGCTGAAGAACACGTTGGAAGGGACACAGGAAAAGCTGGAAGAAGCAGAGGGACGTATCTACCAGCTGGAGGACACGACCGAATGGCTAATGAGCAACTGCACGATGAGAAAAAGATGGCCGCTATTGTAACGTGCGATGGTGTAGGTCAGGGTTAGCATGAAGGAGGCAACATGTGAGATTCTCCTCACGGTACTTATATTATTCTATAAGCTTTTGACCATACCACGCCAGGTCTCCACGGCACTATATATATGTACCCTACGTTTGGAAAGTCCGGGATTCCTGTCTTCAACAAATCAGTTACTAAATAATAACATGATAAAAAGGGAAACTTCGTTCGTATACTGCTGTTTATTCTAGCGGAAGAAGCTGAAGAAAACACACGTCTTCTTCACTCACCGTTATCTCATATAACCCAACAAAAGAGGGAGCCGCCACCTAGTGGCGCTACATATTATAAACCTGACTGTTACACTACGTGGAACCGCATGCAGGTGCTTGAAAGTCGGGAGCTGGGAGTTGGAAACGCGGCATAGGTACCCCGGGTCCTATGTTCCCCCCTTTGTATGAGACGTTGGGAACATAGGAGGACCTATGTTCCCCGCTTTTCCCAGAAAAGGGTCCTATGTTCCCTGCAACAGTGGGGAACAGTAGGACCCTTTTTCAGAAAAGGGGTCCTATGCTCCCCGGTATGTATTGCTACAGGGGAACATAGGACCCTTTTAGGGAAAACCGGGGAACATGGGACCTTTATTATTATTATTTTTTAAAAGGGTCCTATGTTCCCCAAGCGGGGAACATAGGACCCGGGGAACATAGGGATGACCCCTGAAAATCACAGTAATAGACATAATGTGCAACTGGTGGGGCTTAAAGAAACCTTCAGAACGAACGGCACTATGGAGATTTGTGTAAAGAGAGATCTTGGCGAGGGACTCGGGATTGAAGTTGGTGGTGAATTTGAAATCGAAAGAGCGCATCGCTCGCTCCCGTGCCCAATGACGGACAACCGCCAAGACCAGTGCTGATCGGATTCCTGCGACAGTCGGCAAGAGATAAAGTAGTGAGAGCGGCCAGAGAAAAGCGTGGGATCGAATAGGAAGGCATGAGACTGTCCGTGTTTCCTGACATGACACAGGAGCTTGCAGGGAAAAGAAAAACTTTGACATCCGTGAAGAGGTCGCTGCAACGGCTCAACGTGAGATACACGCTGGCGAATCCAGCGTCCCTGCGATGCACATGGAAGGGGAGGAACCAGAGTTTCGCAAGCGCCAAGGAGGCAGAGCAGTTCATCAGGGCGAACTTGAATACAGATGGGTGAGCTGATAGGAGTGTTGGAGGCCTATAAGGAAGAATGTCTTGGACAATATTAAGAAAAACGAGGCTGATTTAAAAGTGGACAATGTGGACAAAGAGGTGGTTGGTTGAGCTTGATATTGTTCTGCCTGAGCAACAAAGCCGGGGAGTGAGTCTCTACTGGTTAGGTGTACATACCCCACGGACCAAAAGGTTAGGGTTATTTTCATTTTCGTTTTTATTTTTTATGGCTGGACCAAAGCCAGAGGCCCCAGGTGTTAGGCGTGCCCATCAGTGCTTAAGGGCTTTTTCTCTATATGTTCATGTTCTCAGAGATGTTAAGGTTCTGTATGTTCATGTTCTTAGAGATGTTAAGGTTCTGTATGTTCATGTTCTCAGAGATGTTAAGGTTCTGTATGTTCATG
This sequence comes from Gadus macrocephalus, assembly GCF_031168955.1. Classification (NCBI taxonomy): domain Eukaryota; kingdom Metazoa; phylum Chordata; class Actinopteri; order Gadiformes; family Gadidae; genus Gadus; species Gadus macrocephalus. The sequence goes on along the minus strand of NC_082395.1, from coordinate 1,777,684 downwards.
TTCTCAGAGATGTTAAGGTTCTGTATGTTCATGTTCTCAGAGATGTTAAGGTTCTGTATGTTCATTTTCTTAGAGATGTTAAGGTTTTGTATGTTCATGTTTTTAGAGATGTTAAGATTACCATTTTTACACAAGATGTTGATTAAGTTGCGCTTGGGGATGACAGATAAAAGTACAAATGAGCCAAACGAGACAACTGCAAGAAGCATGGGGGATACAAATTATTGCTGGCCTAAAACTGAGTTTCAACATACTATTCATACGTAAATATGACACCACGTTCAATGCATTAGCTGGAATATAAATGGTTGTGGGAATCCCGTTAAGAGAGGGAAGGTATTGACTTATCTGAAGCATAATAAGACAGACATAGCTTTCCTTCAGGAAACAAACTTTATAGAACGAGAAGCACTGAAATTGAAACGGAGCTGGGTTGGACATATTTTTCATAGCTCCATCTCCAGTAAGCAGAATGGAGTAAAATCATAAACAAAAATGTAAGTTTTATTTTACCGGTACTTAAGGAAATCAAGGATAAAGAAGGTAGAATGGTGTGTATACAGGCACTGATTAATGGGTCTAAGTTGATACTGTGCAATATTTATGCACCAAATAAAGGTGATCCAGACTTTTTTCACAATGTGAAAGAATAAGACACTGAGGGAGATGGAGGGTCAAATAATATTGGCAGGAGACTTTAACCAGTCTTAAATCCCTGCTTAGATAGAAGCAAATTTAGTGCACCTGTAATGCCTAAGGATAGAGCTGCAATACATATGTTAAACGACTTGGGCTTGGACTTTCTTACAGACTTGGGCTTGGACAATATATGGCGATTAATAAATCCTACTGGAAGGGAATATACTTTCTATTCACACTTGCATAAATCTTACTCTAGGATCGATATGTTTCTTATTTCGAACACCATTATAAAACAAGTTGTCATGTGTAAAATAAATGCAATGGCCCTCTCTGATCATGCGCCAGTAGAGCTTGGCATTGATATAAATACTGACCAAGAGAAAAAAGGAAGATGGCGTATGAACACGTCATTACTACAAGATGAGAACTTTAAACAACTGTTGAAGGTGGATATTAAATCTTTTGTCGAAATTAATGCTGGCAGTACTAATACAAGAGCAATGGAATGGGAAGCATATAAGGCTTATGATAAGTTATATCAAGATATATGTAAGCCTAAATTCCAGCTGCAGGAAATCTACAATAAAAAGTTGAATATGCTTTATTTAGGCTTGGGACAACGTTCTATGAAGGAGGAGAGAAAACAGGCAAGTTACTGGCCATGCAACTAAAGAAACAAGACTCATATAATGTGATACCAGCTATTCAGAAAGGCAATAGTACAGTCTCAACAAAGGAAATAAATGATGTTTTACAACAGTATTATAAAGAATTATACACATCGGACATTAATCCCATACAGGAAGAAATAACAGACTTCTTAACTAACTTAAATATGCCTAAATTGTCAACTGATCAGATTGAAGGGATGGATAGTCCCATATCAGAGAATGAAATTAGGAAGGCTGTTTCATGCATGAAAGCAGTGAATCACCTGGCATGGATGGATTTCCCGTCGAGTACTATAAGCAATGTATAGATATCTTTGCCCCAATATTAAAAGGGGTATATAATGAAGCTTTCACATTAGGTTCTCTCCCTCCAACATTCTACAACGCCTTGATATCCGTTATACCTAAAAAAAGACAGAGATCCAACAGACCCTGCTAATTACAGACCTTTGAGTTTAGGGTGAGTGTGTGTCTATTATCACAACCCTAGGGTGTGTGTGTGTGTGTCTATTATCACAACCCTAGGGTGTGTGTGTGTGTGGGTGTGTTTATGTGTGTTTCTATTACCACAAAAATAGGGTTAGTGTCTGTGTGTGTCTATTATCACAACCCTAGGGTGTGGGTGTGTGTGTGTGTCCATTGCCACAACCCTGGGGTGTGCGTGCGTGCATCTATTACAACAACCCTAGGGTTTGTGTCTGCTTGTGAACGTTACTCTGCTCATCCTGCTGACCTTTGACATCCCGCTACTGAAATTCCCAGATGCCCATCCCCCTTCCCCTATAGAGGGCCAGCTCTGCATTCTCCAGCCAGGCGGGCTCCCACCCGGACGCAGGGACACACGGAGAAGAGGAAGGAGAGGCCGCGCACCATAGGCCGGTCACTGTATTCCTCCCAGAAAATAGTTTAATTTCACGGCTCCAGCCAGAATTAAATTTTGCCTAAAATTTGGTAATGAAATACGCCATTATGCCAAGGATGTGTGAAGCTACTGTTGATACGTTGATAACTCGGTCATCGTTTGAGGAAACACGCACTAGAGATGCACTGATCTGATATTCTGTATTGTATGACAGATTAGTGAAAGCCACTGCATTGTAGATATGAAATAATAATATAGGTGTGTAATCCGATACGATCCATAGACGAATGCTGCGGAAGCACCAAGCTCGTCAGCGTTCAACCCCTGGTCAGACACAGCACTACATGTTGTCCACACACACCTGGCCCGTGGTATCCCTTCGTCATGGCGTCGAAGAGTCTACCAACAGACACTACGACGTCACCAACAGACCGTTACCTGCGCTCGAAGCAGAATGGAGCGGTCAATAAGTGTTTCACAGAGACTGGGAGACAACGGAATTTACTCCTGCTTTCTATAAAAGATCATCTTTATCAAACCATTTCAGTTCTGCTAACACAAACACGGTAACATAAAGATAACATTTGCCAATTGGTAGTCTGATTTTCAGGGCTTTTCCAACAGGACCCTGTTGGTGACTGATGAATCTCGCAGGTCCTATTTTTGATTATGTACCACAAATTGTTTGTATTTTGCTAAACAAAGCATTAATTTGCATTAGTCTGCCCTTTCTAGTAAATATATTCCCAGCGCTTTAGGACCGATGCACCCTTGGTACATGTTGTATACGTCGTGAACACTAACGATCAGCAGACAGTCCTTGCTAGATTAATGCTGCACTTACACTGAAATGGTTGCATTCTTGCTTTCTGCCCATCTTGGAAAAAGCCTTTCCAATCGTCAGACGGGTGTAATCCAAACTTGTCTGTTTAAGAAGATAGGCCTTCCCATAATCTTATTGCATTCCATAACCCGATGCAACACACAAGCCGTTCATGTGCACACATGCATACAGTTTAGGACAAGCAGCGTCAACAGAGGAAGAGAAAGGCCTCATCGATGGAACCGACACAGAAGACCCCTGGTAAGGCAGGACTTGGATAGATAGATGCGCTTTCTTAGTGCTTTGAGGAAACCTAAGCCAAGTTAATCAACTAAACAACTAAACCGAGGCAAAGGAGACAGATATTGTACCGGGCTGAAAGTGTCTCAGTCAGCTGACATGGACCAAGACATATTTCCATGGCGGAGACAAAATAAAGAGTTTAGAACTTTCCAAGCCCCAAGATTTTCTTAGAATCCACAGTTCAGAAAATGACCAAACACTTTCAAACAACCTCTGGGAAACTGGCTGAAAGCAGCAGCGTTCAGAGCAGATGAATGCTTAATGTGTCGATCCTCCAGTGGTTAGGGTGTGGTGAAGATCATCCTATTCTATTCTGGTCGTCTGCCGTACTTATTATTGGTCTGGATTGAGGAAAAGCCACGGCAGAAATCAAGCAGCACATCGGATTGGACAGCCCCGCATACAAGAGAGCAGACAGCGAAATAAGAACACAGACACACAGTGGAGAGATTCATCACATGCATGTGATCCTACATCTAAGGAAACCTCTAAGACTGCCCGCCAACCTCACAGGGTATTTCATATACCGTACCTTCAGTGAGTACATCTTTATCTATTCTATACATCTCTATCTCTATGTATGTTTTGCTATTCACCAAAAGGCCTCGGTTTATGTTAAATGGGAAAGGGGAAACAGTGATGGTTGATGAGAGACAAGAGGCTCCTCAGATGGGAAAGAGTCAAAGCCTTTTCTATTTAGGTGGAACGAAGATCAGTTTGCAATGACATCAGTTCTTTTTTCAGGGACGCATGGTTACCCATTAACAGATGTGAGTGTACCCTTGGACTGAAAGAGGTTTGGAGAAAAGCAAATGAAGATGAACTAAATTCTAATTCAGCCAACCTGAAGTGTTAACATACAATGAAGAGGTCATAAACACAATCGGGAATCTGCATATTTGTGTTCAGAACAGCAGATTTATTGATTTATACATATTAACTATTGGATTTACGGATCAATCACACACCGAGATTGAACATGATACTGAGACAGACACAAATAATTGCACTAGAGCCAGGAAAGAGCTTATCCTGATGACGATAAGGATGTATCAAGACTCACTGCAGTTATAGCCTGTAGGATATTATGGATTACCAACCCACCTACAGCAGAATAGTTTGTGCTGAAGGATTTCACTCCTGCCCCTTACTGTTATTTAGATTTGAAATTGGTAGCAAAACAGTTTTAGGAAAGATTTCATGAATGATCTCTGTATTAGAAAAAATCTGCAGTCAAACATAGAAAACAACGATTCTTAATTGTGTGTAACTGAAGAACGTCCTCAGAAAACAAGCAGGAGGCTCCATCACATGTTGAGTCACTTCTCTGTGCCAGAACGTACCTGAAGCCGTCTCCCACGGTGACGATCTCCACCTCGCTGTCCGTGGACGTGACGTTGATCTCCTCGCTAGCCGGGACGGGCGGGGCCGGGGCGGGCGTGGCCTCGATCACCACCACGTCCTCGTCCAGAACACCTAGGAGTAACCACACATCATGGTCAGACCCGCTGGAAAGAGCTTTGGCCAGCAATACTGTCGATTGAACGTAAAAAGCCTGAGTAAATGGTAGTTGGACTGCATTTACACAGCGCTTTCCTAACCAGTGGCAGCTCAAAGCGCTTTACATTACTGCCTGACATTCACCCGTTCACGCACACATTCACACACCGACGGCGGAGTCAGCCACGCAGGGCGACAGCCAGCTCGTCGGGAGCAGTCAGGGTGAGGCGTCTCGCTCGGGGACACCTCGACACTCCGGGGATCGAACCAGCAACCTTCCAGTTACCAGCCAACCGGCTGAACCTCCTTAGCCACATGCCGCCCCAGAGCACATACGTGTGGCACCAGAATTGTCTGACTTCGAGCAAAATGTATGACAGGCTTTAATGTTCAAACCGGTTCATTGGGTGATAATGTATCTTTAAAAACAGCATAACTGCAGACTGCACACTAGGACCATGAGAAATATAGGCCAGCAAATGCTGCTTTACACTGTTTGCAGTGGGATTGGATTTGTGCCGAGCTGTCCTCCAATCTGGCCCCTGATTGGTCCCCTGTGGTGTCACTCTCTCTCAGACCAGGGTGCCGTTCTGTGGGGATGGGTTCTGTTCAATGCGCCTGGGGGGCGCTTGTGTGAAGAAGATAGTAGTAAGACAAAGGAGAGTAGCAGGACCTGCTGTGGAAAACTAGGCCAGGCCAAATGGAAAAAGCTCTTAGCACTAGCCACGAACGACAGCGATAAATATCACGATATTCTTATGAATTCAAACACCATTTTGAACAGTCGCCATTGGCTTGTAGCTAAATCGAATTCAAATCGAAATCGCGATGTAATTGAACGCGGCATGCAAATCGTAAAGGCTGCGAAAAAAGAAGAAGTGATTTGTTACCGTTACTGGCTAGAAATCAGTACGATTCATTTATTTTTATTTTACAATTCAATAGTTAAATAAAGAAGTTTATGATATAAATTAATCTCAACACATCGGCCTGGCCTAAAGGAAAGAGCAGTTTTTATGTTGTCTGCTTCCAATGTTGTGTTGGTCCTATTAAAGAATTAGTTATTTATTTTCAAGTGAATAATACACAACATAAGGAACTTAATAAATTATAAAAATCACACATTTAATCGCAATAGCAATATTGGTCAAAATAATCGCAGTTAGATTATTTCCCCAAATCGTTCAGCCCTACTTGTAGCTGTATAGATAAATCAGTACACATAACAGTACGTAATAGTAAAAGTTATATTTTATTTGTAGTTTACCACTACGATGCAGCAAGTCAACTGTGTGTTGAGAAACATAAACAGGCAGTTACTTCTGCCATGTCCAACAACATATAGATTGATTACGGTGACTACGACAAAGATCCCGCATTGTGATTGGCTAAACTGATTGATTCGCTGATTAGAACTGTAAAAATCAACCTTGATGCGAATAAAATTAATGTTGTTTTTTCGCAAGATGGACATTACGTCGGATGTGTATGGTCTCGTTCAGCTCAATGATTTGTATTTATTTTATTGACGTGGGAAAAAAATAATATAATAAACTGATAATTGCGTTCAATGTTAAATGGGGCTTTAGTGAGGGTTAATACATCGAAGTAGGTAAATCTTTAAAATATGGTAATGGCATAGAACAAAAGCTAGTTTAACTTTCTAATCCTTTACCTTGTAGTTAAACAACAAACAATAATACTGATAATCGCCCCACCCTCGTCATCGCCCCACCCTCGTCATCGCCCCACCCTCGTCATCGCCCCACCCTCGTCATCGCCCCACCCTAATGGAACGAAACAAATCTTAGGCTTAGGCTACCGGACACGGCGCAGCTGCAGAGCCATACGAAGTGAGTCCTCTTTTAAACCCTCATATTCCCATACAGCCAACACGTTGGATAGGTCGCCACACAGCAGGTTGAGCAGCGGGGGCTGGCCCTGAGGGTGAACCCCCGGCCCCCCAGGGGGGCCTGTCCTGGGAGCTGCTGCCTAGCAGCGAGCAAAACGCCTCTGGTTGGTACACAGAGGACCCCCCCGGGGAGGGGAGGGACACCCTACCCATATCAGAATCAATTGTCGTCGTCACCTTGCTTTCAATGTTAGCGAAACCACAGACACTTCTGAAATCCTTCTATGTGTCTCCATTGATTACATCGTCTAAACAGCATGAGTCTGTTTTAGTGGTAAGTGACTGTCCAGGCTTATATTTGATCGGTTAAGGTGCTGGTGGGTGTGTTCATTCTGTCATTTGTATGACCCGAAACCAAAAGGTGGTGTAGGTTGGATTCAAGAGATATCATTTTTCTGTATTTTCTGTGACCATCCGTTCAGAGCTGTGCCTGTATCTGTATGAGACCGTTTAGACGCTAGACCACTCCATTTGTGACCAATCAGGGCGCAACTTCCCTGATAACTTCGGGGAATCAATCTTGCCTGTCAATCACACGCACGCACACAGCGCATTCATGGCTGAATCATAGCGTGAATTTAACAATTCTTAATGGCACAGAAATGTTATTTTTAAGACCTTGCCTCTTCTGTGCTCTCCATTTACATTGAGGCAGAAACTTCTACCCAAAGCGACTTACAATAAGTACATTTGTCAGAAGAAAGAGAAACAATATATCGCTACTTGGTACAGTAAGGATGTTCATAGAACCAAGTGCCAAGCACTAACAAACTCTAGGTTAACCCGTTCCCCGTACACAACAAAGACAGCCGCCTGCATGTCAACCAGCCATCAGTTCCACATATGCTTGTGACAGTAGTGGTAGTGCCTTGCCATTTGTCATTACATTTGTGCACGTGCCTTCACCAATAAGGAGGCCCCAGTCTACCTTTCTCCTGCTGTAAACAAATATCTATCTCTCCCTCTGCTACCTCCCTGCGTGGTTCTGCACTGAGGTTGCAACGCTGAGCAGACAGCCTTAAGGGCTCTTTATGGTTCCACGTTGACGCAACGCAAGGGCCTGTCGTTCGCCTCCCAGAAATGTTTACCTCGCGTCGAGGCGTCGCAGCCCCAAGGGCTGTGATCGGTCCGCTGACCACATCATATCCGGCAATACGCTTTGTTTAAAGAATCTAAAGGCAAAACATGTAGCTTTGGCCTTCATAGCCGTAACCTTTATTTTTACTTGCTAGTAATCTGTAAACCGACTGCGTGGTCATTGCGTTGCGTGAACGTGGAACCATCATCAGCCCTTTAGTGTTCCACCCTCCTATGATAGAAGCACAACAGCCTCCTCTAAGCTAACCCAGGACACCCCCAAATTATAATGTTGTTATAATTAACGTTAACATTACGTTTCAAAGTTTATTTTGGTATCAAAAATGCTAAATGTACACATAAGGTATTTGGTGATTCAATTACTACAGGAACTGTCATAAAGTAGAAACTGTAGGAAGTGAAAAATGCAAACAAACACAGACAGCATACCGCCGTGCCATCACACCGCAAACCCAGGAAGTAGGCAGGTTTGAAGTGGAACGTGGGCAAAACATTTCTGAATGTACATTTACATTCAGGGCATTTAGGGACGCTTCTTTCCAAAGCGACTCACAATAAGTACATTTGTCAGAAGAAAGAGAAACAGCAATATATCGCTGTCGGTACAGTAAGGATGTTCTGAGAACCAAGTGCAAAGCACTAACCATCACTAGGTCAACCCATTCCCCGTGTACAACAAAGACAGCTAGGGTAAGATGCTACAAAATGCAAAGTAGTATTTCTCAGTGCCAGGAGGCACAACATACAATCAGCGTGAAAGGGGACAGGGGGGGGGGGGGGGGGGGTGGGGGGTGGAAGGGGGAAGGCTACGCAGAGTCCCGGAGTCTCCGCTCGTACCCCTACCTGAGGCGGCGGCGGCGGTGGCGGGCTGGCTGCTGGTGCTGCTGACGTCCACGTACAGCTCCTCCTCCACCTCGGTGGACGACGGCGAGGAGGAGCCGCCGCTCAGCTCCTCGCTGGAGCTGCTGGTGCTGTGCAGCAGCGCGTACTTCCTGCGGGCGATCACCTCCCTCTTCTTCCTCTGCAGCAGCAGGCGCTCCTTCTGCTTCTGAGTCCGCTGGGGCCCGCCCGGCGCCGCCTTCACCACCCTCTTCCTGTGCAGCGACCGCCGCCCGCCCAGGCACGGCCTCTTCAGCAGCAGCGGCTCCGCCTCTGACCGCGCCCACTTGTGCGAGCGGTTCCCCCGAGTCCGCCCCAGCACGGGCCGCAGCCCGCCGCCGGCCCCGCCCGCCGCCGCCGCCGCCGGGGTCAGCGCGGCGGCGGGGCTCTTCCGCGGCGCCCCCGCCGCGCCCGCCTCCAGCTCCTCCTCCGAGCTCAGCGTCTCCGAGTCCCCGAAGCGGAGGCTGGAGGACGGGGACGAGGCGCAGTCGCTGAAGGACGACTCCAGGCGGAGCTCCTCCTCGCTGGGCCGCTCCAGCAGCTCCACCCGGGGCCGCTGGGGGGGAAGCTGGCTGTCGCTGACGCGCCCCTCCTTCAGGGGCCCGTCCGAGGGCCCCGCCTGCTGGCTCTTGCGCTTCTTGCGGCCGGGCAGGCTCTTGTCAGAGTCTCTGCGTGCCGCCGTGTCCCTCAGGGTCCGGTGCCTGGAGTCGGCACACAGCGCGGCGAACTCGCTCCCCGCCTTCCCGATCACCTCCATGCTGCCGGGGAAGCTCTTGGCGGCGTCCAGGGGCTCGGCGGGGACCAGCGCCTCCTTCAGGTGCTCCGGTCTTCCTGCGGCGTCAGACTGGACCTCACTCTTCATAGTGGTGGGTTCTCACAGCTCCAGGGCTACAGGCACCGCGACTTACATGTGGCTGAGCTGCATCGGACTCAACCTGGGGGAGAGGAGGGAGAGAGAAAGGGTCACTCACGGGGATCACACGACGTTGTGGAGGATGTGTGTGTGTCATTTCCTCTCTTCCGTATTTTTCACGGAACCTCCGCTGAATTTTCATATTCATTATCGATTCAGAGTGGAAGAAATATAATAGCATGTTTGTTCTACAAATAAAAAAGGCAACGTAGGATTTTAGTGTTTTGAAATTGTCATGGGGGTAAGTGTGAAAAACCAAATGAACACTGCTTTCATTTGACAGTATTAGCATTATGTTCTAGCCTTTGACAATTGCTGAGGCCACAAAGTCCACAGAATTTGTCCATCATAGTACGTTCATGTTCATGCCATGACATACAACTGAATAGACATTATACCCATACTGTGAGATGTGGGTGTCTTCATTGCCACCTACTTCCATTACAAGGCTAAATGATTCTGCTTAATGAGATCCTTCCATCTAAAGGAGCTATCTCCCTGAACTGATTAGGCTGTTGTTATGTTGCACTGAACTGAAAAGAGAAGCCCTCCCTGTATATAGGATTGACACTTCTACCCATTTTGTAATCACATTCACACTGTGTGTGTGTGTGTGTGTGTGTGTGTGTGTGTGTGTGTGTGTACCCAAGTTGTTTTCCTTCTAATTTAATACTTCATTATGGGATTTCAAGAAAACTATGCGTTAAGTCCCAGGGGACAATCTTGCCGACACAGAATGTCCCAATAAAGAATCTCAATCTGCAATGCCAGGATATGAACACAGGGGCTGGAAGGACGAAGCTGAGGGCAAGATCCCTGGGAACCGGCCAGGAATACAGATGTCCGACCAGGATAACGTTACTATAAACCAGGTAACGCAGCAGATAAGACACACATGCAGAACGAGGCTGCTGATAAGGAGATGAAGGACCTTTAAGGACTACTGAGCAGCTGGGAATGATCCGGGTTGGGTTTGTTCTCTGCTGGCCCGGTCGGAGCCCTGCTGACCGGCAAACCAAGAAAGAGATACCATCCCAGAAATAAATCACGCCTCACAACCATCCTTATCTGCTCATACTAAACACGTTCAGTTCCCAAGAGATTAAATAGACGTAGTTCACTGGACTTCCGTGCTCATCTTCCCCTTAAATATGTACGTCACTGAATGGCTACATAGACATGTTTCATGAGGGTGAGGACACCACATCTCTATAAACCCATCCACACACATGTACACACACGTACACACATGTACACACATGTACACACACGTACACGTATTACGAATACACATGTACACATACGTACACACATGTACACACATACGTACACACACACACACACACACACACACACACACACACACACACACACACACACACACACACACACACACATAGATACACACACACACGGCCAGTGAAACGTGTCCCAGCTGGTTAATTCACTAATGTTTAGCGATGGCAACAAAAGACCCAACATACCTTGGGCCAGTCCTCCCAGTACTCCCAGAGGGGTATCACCTCCGGTATTAACACAGACAGCCGTCCGACCACTAGTCCTCACCGTCCACCCGGCCAGGCCCGCATACGAACCCCGATCCGGCCTCCCCGGTCCCGTCAGCTGGGACTGTGGAGCTGACAACAGCCTAGAGATGGGAACAGAGGAAGGAGAGGGGGCCCTGATCCGAGCTAGGCTAGCCTCGTTAGCTTCACTCCACTGCTTAAGGACATGACGATAAGCCGATCGTTTGGATGTTTGAAGCCAGCGGGTCGGATTGCAACGAGTCCACCGTTCTCGTTATCGGGTTTCCCTATTAATAAATACGAATGCCTCACTAATAGCCCTCGACGAAGTTCCCAATTCCTGGATCTCCGAAGCATCCACTGTTGTTGATCAGGCAGCTCGTCTGTTTGCTGACTGCCGCTACGACATGAAGAGCCGCTCACGGCCAGACGGGGGCGCCACTTCACCGCTGCTCCTCACGGCCACACGGGGGCGCCACTTCACCGCCGCTCCTCACGGCCACACGGGTGCGCCACTTCACGAGTAAGGTCTCGCTGCAGCCTGTAGGACATGGACATCCAACCATAGATATTTATAGAACAGTGGTTTTCAAACTTTTTACCATGAGTACCACCTTAGAAATGATTTGGCTCTCCAAGTACCACCGGAATTAAAATAAAGTGCGTAGGCCTATAACATCGTGGTCGATGGTGTTTGGATGTGGTCGATAGTGTTTAAATGTGGTCGATAGGGTTTACATGTTTAAATGTGGTCGATAGTGTTTAATTGTGGTCGATAGTGTTTAATTGTGGTCGATAGGGTTTACATGTTTAAATGTGGTCGATAGTGTTTATATATGGTCGATAGGGTTTACATGTGGTCGATAGGGTTTACATGTGGTCCATAGTGTTTAAATGTGGTCCATAGTGTTTAAATGTGGGCGATAGTGTTTAAATGTGGGCGATAGTGTTTAAATGTGGTCGATAGGGTTTACGTGTGGTCCATAGTGTTTAAATGTGGGTGATAGTGTTTAAATGTGGGCGATAGTGTTTACATGTGGTCGATAGGGTTTACATGTGGTCCATAGTGTTTAAATATGGTCGATAGTGTTTAAATGTGGTCGATAGTGTTTACATGTGGTCGATATTGTTTAAATGTGATCGACAGTGTTTAAATATGGTCGATAGTGTTTAAATGTTCTTTTCCCTCACTCTCCACCTCATCCCTAACTCTCCACCTCAAGCTGGTGTGTAGTGAGCGTTCTGGCACCGATTGGCTGCCGTGCATCACCCAAGTGGGTGCTACATATTGGTGGTGGTTAGTGAGGTCCCCCCTTCACTTTAGGCGTCTTTGAGTGTTATTAATTATTATTATTCTTCATGTTTAACCTCTGTTTTCCTTTTATTCCTAGTCTGTTTTACATAGTTTTGAATGATGACTATATGCTCTGTAAGGTGACCTTGGGTGTCTTGAAAGGCGCCTCTAAATTAAATGTATTATTATTATTATTATTATAACTACATAGAGTTTACACAGAAGGCATTAATATTGATAATACGATTTATTATTCACATAACTTTACCTGACTGAAGCAACCAACTGTCTATAACTCATGTATTGTATTTAAACACTTGCAACGGGATAATACTAACAATTGAACAACTGCTTCAATAGAGTGGCGAAGTCACGCCCCTTCCGGTAGGGCTCATGGGACCTATGAGATCGAAAAATATGAATGGGTGTCAATGGAGAGAAAATAATTATTTTCTGGTCCCAGTCTTTATATGCCCTGGATTACACATATGTTGTTTGTGGATTTAAATGATAATTTTTCATGCAAAGAAAACTAAAAATGTTCGTGAAGAAGTTTGATAATTTTAGGTTTTATGTGAGGCCGCTTTGTGAACTACAGCTCTTCGCTGCTCTAGACGCATATGATATACGTCACCACACCCGCCCTTGGAACTCGGCACAGAGATGGCGATCTCTCTGCCCCACTTCACCGCTTTTTCCAAGGGGAGGATAAAAGCATCGAAAGAGGTGAAAACCATTATAAGTCGGGGCACGTGCAGAGTTTCAGTTATGCCGATGGGAAGATTGTCGGTCTTCTCCACGCCAGTCGCAGGGAGCGTGACGTCACATACGAGCCGTGTAGTCTTTCCCGTTGTGTTTTCTCAACAGCCTTTATCTGAACAATTGCACAATAAACGGTCGAACTCTTTGCATGAAAAATTATTCTTTAAATCCACAAACAACATATGTGTAATCCAGGGCATATAAAGACCGGGACCAGAAAATAATTATTTTCTCTCCATTGACACCCATTCATATTTTTCGATCTCATAGGTCCCATGAGCCCTACCGGAAGGGGCGTGACTTCGCCACTCTATAGGGCTACCCAGCAAATTGGGATATCATCTGGCATATAACATACCAGTCAATCTAGTGAGGTTATACTGCATTAAAGCATTCACAGCACTGAATATTAATTTTAACAACTGCAGTCAACCAATCATGTGAGGTAAATTTTACTGCATCAAAACATTCAAAGAATTGAACATGAATATTTAAATACTGGAGTCAAACAATCCTGTTATAAGCAATCATGCACAGCAAAGAGAGAAATCATGTGTACTGCGAAAACACTGTAATCAAACTATCATGAGTAAGAACAAGTGTATCATAGAAAAACAACGTATTCAGTATTAAAAAATACTGCAGTAAGTGCCATAAGGTCAGAATATAAACTATGTTTAGGTTTGAAGGAGAATGTACTCAGGCACACATTGAAAATTAGGCCTATCATGCTTAGTGAGAGGGGTACATGTCTGGGTCGATTGAGGTTAGCTTTAGCCTCAGACTTGGTTCAGTATCCAACCTGCTTCCAGCACACGAGATGAGGGTGGATGGCATCCCCCTTTGGAATTAAAATGATCAAAATCATCCCCCTTCTGAAACAGCCATCCCCCCTTCCCATCCCCTGTTATTTTATCAATTAATGTGGAAATATTACCGCTATTTCATTGTAGCGGTTTCCTTTTTCAATTCGGCGCAAGCAACGTTACTTTTCCCAGGGACAGATTTGACAGCGATACTTCATTCTTGGGCAGCATGCTATTGCGCAAGCACGCAGGCGTACTTGCGCAATAGTGCCTCCACGAGCTCTCATTCCACACCGTACGAAACAGACACTGGTAGCGTGAAGCAGCCTCTGCATCTCAGACATCGCTTCCGCAGGCAACTCTGTCCCCTTTTCTCCCTTTCATTCCAACCCGTGAGCAACGCTAGTCTCCCTTCTCTTCCGAATGCATTTAAAAAAAAAAAAAATAAGAATCAGTTTCTAAAATCCTTAAATGTGAAGCATGCCTCCGAATCGTGTGATGCGTCCGATCAGCTGCGTTTTTGGGGATAAAATAAGAGCGATGACATGACAGTAGTCATCGCTCTTATTTGCGACCATTTGCGATCAAGAGAAGCCTGGTCGCAAATGGAATGAGAAAGCGCACAGCCTTGTCTGAAAGCGCAGGATATTCGCTGCGTCGCTGCATCCAAAAGTCCAGAAATGTCTGGCCTGAAGGCAGACTTCAACGTCTCGTCACAGGACGATTTTGCACAATTTTTGCTTCCCCTACTCCTCGTCACAGGCAGTTAGTCAATGCAGGTTTAAGATCATTGCATATGATGGGTACATGCAAAACATTGTTTTAACGGTTGCTTCATCTTCAAAAAATTGCTTCAAAAAATCGTTCATACTCCGCGTACCACTAGAGGGCGCTCGCGTACCACCAGTGGTACGCGTACCACAGATTGAGAACGGCTGCTATAGAACATATATGTGTGTGTGTGTGTGTGTGTGTGTGTGTGTGTGTGTGTGTGTGTGTGTGTGTGTGTGTGTGTGTGTGTGTGTGTTAACGTGTGTGGTGGTAGGCGATGACTCCAGTTTAGTCAGTGAATGAGTTTCTCTGGTCTCTTTGATGAAAGCACACACACACACACACACACACACACACACACACACACACACACACACACACACACACACACACACACACACACACACACACACACACTCGCGCACACAGTAAGGTGCATTGAATGAAGACTTTTTTCGTTTTGAAGTTTGAATCTAAATCAGTCAAATCAGACTCATCCCTTTAATTAAAATTAGGGAGGTCATTTAAGATCAAACACAGAGCTGAAATAGCCTCTCACTGTTACCAAGAAGACCACAGGAACCTGCATTGAGTTTTACTAATTAGCTCACCTGCCGCAGCTCGCCTGCCAGGTGGTTTTCTTAATTAGTTAATTGGTTGCATCTGGTGCGTTTCACTTAAAAGGGAACCGGACCTTACATTTGTTTGTGTACTGTTTTCATGAGGTCTGTTGTGACTTATTTAACATCTCTTCCAGTTTCACAGGTTAAAGACTTTTTGAAGTAAAGAGGAGCATCTCATCTGAACCTGATGTGAGTAGAATTGTGTGGCAAAGCACAACTGTCGTGACTTGTATGTTGAATATAAATCACTGATAATGTGTGAAGGAAATCGGGGATTGTGGTGGTTTAACTCTCGTTTGAAATTTGGACCATGAGTAAACTGTTCCTTCCTTGGTCTATCAGGGACATTTAACTGAAGTTCTGTGAGTATCCCAACTTAACCATGAAGCATAACTGCAAACTGTAAGTCATTAATTTCTCATTACTCTTGGGCACATTGATGTATTTTGGCTTCCTGGTGAGTTAACCTGTTACCTGAAGGTTGATCTGAGTAGGTAGGATGTTTTATTGGTTCATGGGTTACTTAGGTGTTTGCTTTATGTTGGTTTTAATGATTTGTTAAAATGGTTACAGGCTCCAAGTTATTGTTGTAAGCTGGAGTAATGGGTTGGGTTCTGATATCTTCAGTCTCCTTCATTCTTCTCTCCTGAGCTCTGCATCTTCATCACATGAGTGTTGCTTTACTGATGAGGGTGTGGTCTGAGTGAGCAGAGGTGCATACTGGGATACAGAGCTGTCTGAAGTCTACAGGTCTGTAGACAAGCCCCCTCAGGGGAAACCGAGTGTTTGAGAAAATGTCGTGTCGTCAGTTACATGGACTGGAATGTTCTTAAAGATGGAGACAGGGATTCAGAAGGAGAAACACCAGGGGGAGATGAGGGGGCTCCTCATCTCAACGACTAAAACACAACTTCAGTCTGACACAGAGAACCATGGAACACATTCAACAGTCCCCTCCAGGCATCGTGACTCCTCAGGAACAGTTTCATTTCCAAGAAGGTCTTATTTGGGGCCATCCCCATATGGATCCTGCTCCTCAAGAGCCACCCCCCTCCACTGGGTGGTCTTCTGAACAGATGATCTCCTTCCTGTCCTCAGGCTGACTAAAGCTGCACCGTTTGCATCTGTGAAGGCCCCTCATTCAGGTAACCACTGGACTACAAAGACATGACTTCAGAGATGTTGAATCAACCTGGGACACATTTTGGAGACGCCAAGCATTATCCATCACCAATGTGGGACGCCACTGAAGAATGTTGTATAATTTACGTCTCTGGAGACATTGGTTGTTCTGTTATGGGTGCCCTGGCAGGAGAGCTGGGGGGGGGGGGATGATGGAATGTTATTTTCTATGAGGTTTTTACCCTGCATGATTGTTTGGCCTTTTATGGCTCAGTGGTGTGTGTGTGTGTTTGGGTTTGACATGAGATGGAAGATTTTTGAGCATCGCTAGAGTTCTACTGTGTGTGTGTGTGTGTGTGTGTGTGTGTGTGTCTCTCACTCACACTTGTCATGGGGTTCTACGTGCCTGTCCTGGGTTCTGTGTGTGTGTCCGGCTTGCTTTGACAGTGATAATGTTCATACGGGGGTCTGTGTGATTGGCGTGGGATATTGGAATGGTCAACTAAATCATACCTGATGGACGGCCACACGTTTACTTAAGGGCCTCCATTAGACATGAAGAGCCCTGAGCGATGCTCCGGAGCGAGATCCAACACACTGGGCAGGAAGGAGAGTGTCCAACTCAAGTGTAAAAGGATGCAAGCGGCGTGTTCAGATCAGTGACTTCAAACTAGGACTACACCAATCAGGATCAATGGAGGATGGACACCAAAAGGAATTCCACTAGGAGAGTCTGACGTTGGAAAGGGACCTAAATGGATATTCAAGATGACCTTCAGACCTGTAATGAGACGACTCTTCCTACCTGGCTGGATTGATGGAGAGCCCTGTGGATCTTGTCTTTTCAAGGTGTAAAGAGGAGAATGTTTCAAAGTGTTCCATGGTACTCTGATGAAGACCGTTGTTGTGTTCCACTGGCTGCGAGGGTTAGAACCCACACATCTTCCTCTTGGCCTTTCTCCTCTGAGAATCCTGGCGCCATCTTGAAGGATATTCCAGCTCATGTAACTGATGTCACGACAGATTCTCAAACACTTGGTTTCTCCTGAGGGGCGTGTCTATGGAACTGAAGACTTCAGACAGCACTGTATCCCAGCATGCATCTCTGCTCACTCAGACCACACCCCCATGAGTAGGATGCAACACTCTAGTGATGGAGATGTAGAGTTTTATAAGTAAAGAGGGAGCAGACTAAGGTGATTAGAACACAATGGCATGTCAAGTCTGTGAATCTTTAAGCCATGAAGATGGTTGGATAGTTCAGGAATTGGGCTTATTTTTATTATGGGCAGTCCTTTCACTCAGATGCCCACTTCTCACTGGAGCTGTACATGTGTTGGCTGGCTGGCATGATTTGCTGTTGGTGATGAGGCGGTCAGGGTGACGTTGCAGGGCTATCATCGGCTCTCTGTGAGCTCAACGTCAAGATTTGCTCTGTATGGTTAGTACCCTGAATAATCTAGATAATTGTAAAATGTAGACACGGTTTTGTATTGAATGATTTTAGGTTTAAAGTTGTTGGTACATGGTAGTTTGGTTCTTCGTATGGTTTTGAGTGATATAACTTGTACACACTGGGTGCATAATAATGTAAAGGTACACTGAATAGTATTAATGACCAACAGCAACAAACGGATCTCCTCAAGGTAAGTCTGTTGGCTGTGTTTTAATGAAGACTGGACTTCAGGATCTTCCTCCGTTCAGCTCAAGGTGAGGTGCTGGTTCGGTTTTTTCTTTGGTTGGTTCCGGCCTGAATGTTTGGATTCCAGTCGGACGGTTTGTGCTTCCCGCCGTGGAAGGTTCTGAGTGCGGTCACTTGATTTAGTCCCAATGGTTAGCATAGAACGTTGTAGTCTTGACAACCATAAGAAACCACCTGGCAGTTAGTTTGACAGGAGTCCCTTGAGGGAATCTGGCGGAACGTTCTTGATTGTATTTGAATAACCTCAAGGCGTTGCCAACGGAAACTATTTTTCAGTCGGTTTCCATTGGGAATTGTTGCCCCCTATCTTAAACAACTAAAGTTTGATATTAAATACATACTCAGACGTACGTCGTACAATATGTTGATAATTTTCGATGGTTGCGCCATACTTTTAACCACGATGACGTTGCGGGACTCTCACTGCGTACAAAACAGCGCTCTACTTGCGGGCCCATTTTTGACATCAGGGAAGGCTGAAAATCATTTCAAGGTGGGTGATAATTTGACATTTCTTCAACGGAACCCAGCACCTGAATATGGCTGAGTATATTTGATTTAATATCGATACTGCTTAGTGTTCTTTGTTACTTCAGCTTTTGTACGTTCTAAATATCTGCTGTTACCAACTCGATAATATCAAAGCTAAAATAATGGCCGTCATTCCCACATGTTACAGTAGAAGATACTCTACAACTGTACAAGGATAAAAAGGTAACATGTAGTTTGTCCCAAGGTGTCTGCCTCCTCATCCAGAGCAAGACCTCCATCTCCTCATCCAGAGCCTGACCTCCACCTCCTGTCAGAAGTCCTCCAGAACAGGTCAGTGCTCTGTGTGAGTAGAGTCTTCTCAGGTCAGTTTCAATGCATGGCCTGAACCACTTCTTTAAACTTGTAGACTGCTCTGTCTTCATTCCCAAAAACGGGATGCTCATGTCTGGCCTCAAGTCTTTTCTGGCCTTGAGTTATAAAATAATGGTTCAATTAATTGTGTAACTCGGTTTCGGATGAGTCAAATTAGTTTATTGTCGGGCAAATGCTGATGTAAACCTGCTGCTGTAGCTGAAAGGCGAGGCTGAGAGGCTGGGGACCGGAGGCTTGTGGTGCCAGGGTGGACCGGAGACTGAGGCTGGAGACCAGGGGCCTGCAGCACCAGACCAGAGGGTAACCATCACCAAGCTCATCTGAAACACTAAAATCCACGGTAGTTTAGGTCTGGTTTTGATCATCTAATGACTTTCCAACTTAAATCTGTGCCAAGCTGTGAGTTAATTCATACGGGGGTTATGTAGGAGTCATATGAGCCATTAATGTTACTAGTGCTGCTACGACCGTAGTGGATGAATTGCTGAACGGGATAATCTGCAGACGTTGTTTAATTTAAGTGTTTAAATTTGCTTTTACACAAACCTCTTCACTTGCTTTCGGAATGGTGGTGACATTTTGAAAAGATTCATTTGGGAAAATGTTTTCCTCTGCTTTCCTTTACAAAATTCTATTAAACTTCTGTCAAGTGTTTTTGTTTATATATTAAAATCCCACATTGACCTCTACATGTTTGGTGCGGTTCATTTAATTGTCCTTTAACTTAGTTAATGTCAAGCTAAACTCCTGCAATACATTTAATATACATGATTGTTATTCAGCAATGTTCACATAATCCATTTTGTAAAAATATGAAACCTCCATATTACTACTAAATTCAAGCCTGTTCATGTGTTTAACAATGTACATACTGCCCCGCAGGCCATTCTCTGCTACTACAACACGTTCAATCCACCAACCCGTCTCACATCAATGTACTATAGCTACGTTGGTTCAAACGGAAAATGTAGTTTGGTGTGAGACTGTTGTCCAGCAGAGGGAGCTGTCATACACCTTAATTATACAGAAATGTCTGTATTTACATTTTAAAATGTCCATGGGCTGGTCTAGTTTGTCTGCAAATAATTCTGCCTCCAGCAACAGGATTGGTCGAAACATATGAAGTGAAGGAAATAAAAGCCCAGTTCACCAGATCTGAGGTCAGCTGCGGTCAGATTTTTGATCATGAATGCATTGAGCTCGGAGGAGGACGGCAGGACGCGTGTTTACCTGGTCGATTAGGCCCTGAACGCAGACCCTGAACCCAGACATCCTAATCACAGACCCTGTGTTTAATTAGCCCCGAATATAATATTTGGGTTAAAAAAATAAATAAAAGTAAAATATTTATAGGTAGGCCTACTAGCCTAGTCTAGATAGTAATTTTGGCAAGAGAATAAACAGTTTAAAAACATAACCTTTTACCACCTCAAGTGAATTAACCTATCCTATCCCCAGTCAGATGTGTGTAAAGTCTGTCTCACTTGTATTAATTTTACTCTGAAATAACTTGAATGGAACTTTAGACATTTGGGGATAAGCAGCACAGCAGTCAGATAGCTATTTTAAGCTATAATAAACAGCGCATTTTTTTTATTTAGGTGAAGCATTATGAAAAAATGTTCATGCAAAATAAAGCATAGAAATCATTTTGGCATTTTCATTTTCCGTCTGGGCTAAGCCCCGGATGTTTATGAAACCTAGAAACACCCCTGGCTTAAGGAGTGGTCCCATCAAAAACTCATTTCACAAATGCATGTTTTTGCAATCAGTTGTTTCAGTCATTAGCCTGTGACGTCAGTGGGGGTGGCAAGTGGAATCACGTGACCGTACTTGGACGTTGGATGTCCATGTCCTACAAGCCGCAGCGAGTCATAGCACTTCACCACCGCTACAGCATGAAGAGCCGCTCACGGCGACACGGGGGCGCCGTTTCACCACCGCTCCTCCACGACACTTTGACAGTGGAGCGTGTCGTATTTCTGGTTCAGGTGTTCTTCGCATGGTTCTTCGTCCATGGTTAATATATATCAGTTCGGTCTTTTCTATATAATTGCATAATATATTACTATATTATGCAATTATATAGAGTCAATATTTATTAAAAAATCACTATTATACTAATATAATATTGATATTATAAAATTGAATATTAAATATTTATTTATGGACCTTGGAAACATTCCTATGTCGTACTTGACAGTTTGTCCCTCAAGCTCCACCACCTGATGGCCGATGAGCCTGACTTTAGCCTGACTCCACTCTGACGTGACGTAGGCAGAACCACCGTAGGGGGCGGGCTCTTGTCTTGTAGAACGAAAGCGCGCGCGCACGCTTCAGTATAGGGACTTACATATGCGCATGCGCGCAGTCCCAAAAACACTTCTGTGGTGAGATGATAAAATGGCGTCGGGTGCCATTTCCACGGAGTCCAAGAAAATAGTCGAATTACGAGTAATTGATCTGAAGTCTGAGCTTAAACGAAGGTCTTTAGACTGCTCCGGGGTTAAGAGCGTCCTGATCGCCCGGTTGAAACAGGTACGGAGCGGTTCAGGGGTCGCACGCGTGCGGACATCGATCGCCTGCAACCTTGCTAGCCGAGCGCTGCTAACTAGCAGTGCTGGTCTAGCAGCACTCGGCTAGCTGTTATTTTGCTATTATTGTCGTTTGGTTCACTTCGTGCAGGTGTGCTTGTACGAAAGTTATTTCGTTGGATTTCATAAATTATAAAACTACATTGTTGCATAATTAATAAGCCGTTTAGCCATTCTACCAGTAATACCAGTGAGTGTAACTGGTCAGTTTGTTATGTATGGGCCCACTGTAATACCAGTGAGTCTTTAACTGGTCAATTTGTTATCTATGGGCCTACAGTAATAACAGTAGGTCTAACTGGTCATTTAGGTATCTATGGGCTCACAGTAATACCAGTAGGTCTAACTGGTCAGTTTGGTATCTATGTGCACACGGTAATACCAGTGAGTGTAACTGGTCAGTTTGGTATTCATGGGACTACAGTATACCAGTAGTTCTAACTGGTCAGTTTGGTATCAATGGGCTCACAGTAATACCAGTAGTTCTAACTGGTCAGTTTGCAATTTAGTTGTTCTCGATTCAATTTCGATTCAGAATTTTTCTGAAATCGATTATTTCCATAGAAAATACTCAGTCATTGCAATCTAGATGTGAGTACATGCCCTTTTACATTTGTCCATGTTATGATAGGCCTATATACCTGACGGCAGTATGATAGGAGGTGAGCAGCATGTATGAAGGTCCGTGTATTGACCTCAGATATGGATTTGTTCACGTGTTTGTGGGGAACTTCAACAAGTTACTTCAGATTTATCTTGATTTGGCTGTATCTTAACACATAAACACATTCTAAATGTGTTTATGTGGGGCCCCGCCTTGACTACCAACGTATATATATATATATATATAAAAAAAATAAAATATATATATATAAAAAAAGTATTTTTTATTCTTAATATATTTTTTTCATTATTATGCATTAACAAAGTAGAAAACTCTCGTAGGGAAAGAAAACATACTTCCATCAGGTGTAAAGAAATAAAGATCAATAAATGCATCCACATTGACTAAGACATTTACTGAATAAGTTAAACTTTTAACTGGTCAGTTTGGTATGTATGGGCCTACAGTATTACCATTCGGTCTAACTGATCAGTTTGGTGTCTATGGGCTCACAGTAATACCAGTAGGTCTTACTAGTCAGTTTGGTATGTGCTCACAGTAATACCAGTGTTACCAGTAGGTCTTACTAGTCAGTTTGGTATCTATGGGCTCACAGTAATACCAGTAGGTTAAACTTTAACTGGTCAGTTTGTTATGTATGGGCCTACAGTATTACCAGTAGGTCTAACTGGTCAGTTTGGTATCTATGGGCTCACAGTAATACCAGTAGGTCTAACTGGTCAGTTTGATATGTAGGGCTTCTCCTAGTTTCGCCGTGACACCAGCTGTGTTAATAAACCTCCCTGCTGCGGCCCCCCTGGCCTTGTGTGGACCCACCCTCTGATACTGTCTCTCCGTGCTTCAGGCTGTGGAAGATGAAGGCGGCGAGCCAGGCAATGTGGCAATCCCATTGGCTGCAGATACAACCACGAGGAAGAAGCCTAAAGGTAAGGTTTAACCTGGTGTCACAAACCTGGGGGCCTTCTAGTCAGGGCTCCAGAGTGCGCCTAATTTGGGCGCACATGCGCCTAGAATTCGGGGTAGTGCGACTGAAAATGTATCTGGTATAATTATTATTATTTATTTTTTTACAGAGCAGTCTATTCATAATATTGTAATAACCACGGAAGAGGCAGTGAATTGATTAGACAGTGATTTATTAGACACCTAATAAACCGTTGGAACACGCAAGACCGGTAACAATAGAAACGCCGGGAAACAAACCCGCGAAGCCCAATCCAGGGGCCTGTACTACGAAGCTCGATTAGAGGGTTAGCGAGGTATGTTGAGCTGAAAGCCTGGGTTAGCTGTACCATGAAAGTCAATCTCTTTAAGCGTCGCTGTATCACCATTGGTGACTTACGCTCGCAACCAAACCTGGTCGGGAGCAGCTTTTCAGCGAGTCTACCCGGAGATCGGCTACTTATATCGGCGTGCGCAGCTTCCTAGCCCCTCCTCCGATAATGGCGTCACCATTTGTGGGTGTTCCCATGGACCTCGGCGCACTTATCGTACAGGCGTCTCTCTGGAGACAGGGTTTTTCGGGACAGAACCGATCCCTTGGCATTGTCTGACGATATTCTTTATGAGAGATACAGATTCGGCATTTATTTAAGGCATTTATTTAATGGTTAAGATATTATTAATCAATGGCGTAAATATCGACGGTGCAACCGGTGCAGCTGCCCGGGTTGCCCCCCCCCCCCCACAACTCAGCGCAAGGCAGGCACGGTCCAACCCCCCCCCCCCCCCCCCCCCCCTCTACAACTCAAAACTTGGGTGCACCATAAATACGTGCTGGTGCACCCAAATTAAAAATGTAGGCGCACCAGTGCACCCAAGGAAAAAGTTAGTCTGGAGCCCTGCTTCTAGTACCTGTTGCACCTGTTGTCACTGTTTCTAATGTAGAGAAACCAGGTGTTAAGTCCTATGTTTTAGCCCCCCTCATCCAAATAGTTAGTTCCTGTAGAGACCTGATAAGTGGACGGATTTAAAGTGTATTTTGGGTGACATTTGCAAAGTATAATTTCCAACAATTATAAAATAAAACTTGCATTAATTTTTCAGGGACTCACCTGTGCCAGGGTATTCTGCCCCATGGTTTAAACTGAGTTGTAACGCTACGTTTTTCTTCCCAGCCATTTAATTGCCGCTGAATGTATTTCTATTTTTTCTTTTTGTAGGAAAGAAAATGGAATCGGACTCTGAAAATATTCTGGATGACGACTCCTGTGCCAAGGTTAGCCTGCAGTACTTGTATCTGGCGAATATGTTTTTTATCAAGAACCCATGTCATCCTGATTAGACCCGAACCGTCCAACAATGCAAAGTGCTGTGTAGCGGAAGATGGCACGTTTAGCGTAGCTGCAACGACCGCGTGTGATTGTAATTGATGCGATTGTTATTCATCGAGGACCGATCCATCTTTTATGCAAGGAGAACTTGTTCAAACCTATGCATGTGCTTTCCCTCTTCTGAATGAACCGTATGTAGTCCTACCATTCATTTCCTACGGCAGTCATTCAGGCTCACTTGACCACTAGAATACAAGGCAGAGATCAGCCATTGTTAGGCAATCCGAGGATAAACACAACAGGACATATAATACATGTATAGGTATTCCCTTTGACCCTGTAACTGAGGTTAAGGGCTATACAAATACATCGTTATCATGATTTAGGAAAAATAATAATTGGGCAGATTTGACCCTAACCCTGCAGGAAGGTGAAGCGAAACTACTTTAATGAAATGCTTAATTTGGGTCTTTTGTGTTTCAGGACACTGAAGAAGACGAATCTGAGAAAGGTATGTGTGGACGCTCAGCGAGGTATCTTAACATTTTCTTCCAAGGTAGCCCTCCTTCTATAAAGCCACAGAAACCTGCATGGAATACACATGCGTCTACCGTTTCCTTGCTAACTAGATCACAAGTTAACGGTGCACAGAGGGCCCGCAACATGTGGGGCCGCCTAATGGCCGTGCGCTGCATTTTTTTTTGTAAAGATGCAGTTTTCGAGTGCCTAGAAGTGCACACACCAAGCTACTTCTTCCTACTGCGACCCCATCGAAGGAGCTGCCTGATGTTCACCGTCTATAACGTAACGCTTCACACTGGGACTTGGCAAAGACATCAAGCACTGGGGCCAACGGGTCGTGCGTACACACACACTGGACTGGGCCTTACACATCGGTGTGGATTTCAAGACTGGAGTTGTTCTCCTAAAGGCTGAATGATCTGATGGCCAAGACGGACATTGACGACCCTCGTTATGTGACGTCATGGAAGTTTCCCAGATGATTTGGCGTAAGATGACTTGTAGACTGACCACCATGCATGGGGGAGATGGGTTGTCATTGTAGAAGAAATGACTGACGGACGGATAGACGCCTCTCCCCTCCCCCGCTCACACGCCATGTGAACCCGAGGTCCACCTGAAGAAGTTCCAGATGTCAGGATACGGCACCGGGATGGCAAATCCAGCCGTGTGAATAGTGACTGGCTCTTCGGGGAGCGAAGGATGGAAGAACATGGCCTCAGCCTTCAGCGCATGTTTCTGTTCCTCCTGTGCGGCCCCCTCGACGACCGCTAATCCCTGATTTGCTTTGTGTTCTACTTTCTAGGTGAAGTGTCATACACCCATGTCGATGTTAAAAAGTTGTTATTTTTTTTGCCATGTTTATCCTCATTAAATCCCTCAGATGTAACAGAAACAGAGGAAGTTGCTCACGAAAAATCTAAGCCAGCGCCGTGCGAGGCCAGCCCGGCCGCGCCTGAGGCCGGGCCGGAGACCTCCGGCGAGGCCCAGCCCCCGACCGAGGACGCCGTTGACAACGAGCCCACGACAGAGGCCTCAATCCAGGCCGATGAGGCGTCGGTCGAGCCCCAGCCTGTGGTGGAGACGGAGCCCGAGACGGAGGCTGAGCCCGCGGCCTCGCCGGAGCCGGAGCCCGCGCCCGCGGCCTCGCCGGAGCCGGAGCCCGCGCCCGCGGCCTCGCCGGAGCCCGCGGCCTCGCCGGAGCCGGAGGCTGTGGTGCTGCTCGAGGCCGACTCGGAGCCAGAGCTCGAGGCCGATCCAGAGGCCGACGTCGACACCGAGCCAGAGGCGGAGGTAGAGACGGAAGCGGCAGAGACGGCGGCCGAAGCATTGGACTCCTCTAAAGAAGCTGAGGACGATCACCTGTCCGTGTCGATCCCCAACGAAGACGCCATCACGCTGGACGTTGATGGGGACGACCTCCTGGAGACAGGTAAACATGTGAAACTTCCAGATCCCGACAAGAGCTCTGACGACCACCTGGTCCCCTCTGGACCCACGGGCCACGACGATGACGACGACGACCTGAACACCGAAGAGTCAGGGGGCCACAAGGAGGGTAAGAACGAGGCCGGATCCAAGGCTGACCCCACGAAGAAGGAGGGCCGGGACACCCTGAAGAAAGCTGAAACGGGAGACAAAGAGAAGGATTCTGGGAAGAAAGGCCCCTCCACTACGGGGGCGTCAGGTCAAGCTAAGAGGTTTGTCTTTCTATGTCAGTTCTTTGATACTACCACGTCCAAGCGCACTAGGAAAGCAGCATTGTGGGTAGCATCAAGATTTTTTTTTTTCCTTTTCCTTAAGGGGAATGTCCACTGATGTCCACTGTACCTAACCCTGCCAATTACTGCTTTAATTTATTCCTTGAAGTTGGTTTAAGTTGTGGCCATAACCAGGAGAGGAAACCCCAACTGTTACTGTCGTCTTTCCGTCACTTTTAATGCCTTTTCCAGTTCCTGCACGAGGCATTGTAAAAGTAGTAGTACCTGAGATGAAAAATATTTTTTTTGGGGGTCAGGAATGATTTGCTGTGAAGTACCTCATACTTCTGAAGACTCACATTGATCAAAGGGAATAAATTGGCTGACAACCTGATCCATCTCACCAGTGGAAAAGCCATGAAGGAAGCCTGTCACAGAATTATCCAAACCCACGCCATGAAGACCTTTTTCCTTCTTCGACTGTGTTCCGTGCTGCGTCTTGCTCCATGGGTCTTGTGCAAATGGTTTCCAGCAGGGATTACATTTTAATAGTATTCACTGTATTTGTATTGTTTTTTTGTTTTGTTTGTATTTTAATTTACCTTGTAGCTCTTCAAGAGACAGAGATGGAAAAGCAAAAGATGATAAAGGTAAATGGCAACCAAGACACATAATTATTACTGTCGGTATACATTGGTTTTGGAGAAGGACGGTGCCCTAACGTTCCCTGGGTGCCTGTAGGTGGTCTCAGCAGCGCTGCCAGCAGCTCTTCTCGAAACGTGTGGGTCAGTGGCCTCTCGTCGAACACAAAGGCAGCTGACCTAAAGAACCTGTTTGGAAAATATGGAAAGGTAAAGTCTAATTTTGTTTTTTAAGTTTAGGTTGTATGGTTTAACTCGTGCCCAGCTTTGTTGAATACTGTCATGTTCGAAGGGTTTTGCCAGTTTAAGACCCCAGGTTAGTGGCTGACTTTGTCCAGATCTCAATCAGTTTTGTTCCAACTTGCCCCTTATCGCGCTAGGCGTGTTCTGACCTGGGATCTTGGTGAGCCATCATATTCCAAATCAGTGTTTAGCAGCTTCCATTGCTGCTCAGCTACATCCAAAATCCACCGCCATGCTCACCAGAACATTTAACATTCAAGAATCTTAAAGTACTTTGCGCTCTTAGTCTGAGCATGCCTAGTGGCGTGAAAACCCAGAATGCTTTTGCTGCGTTCGAATCAGTTAAAAACAGAGGAACACGCCCATCTACACTGACCCACGCCAGTTAGATGGGGGTGTAGTTCCTCTGCAAAACGGCATGTTTCTCTGCAATCAGGCTAATCGGACTGCCTATAATGACACTATCTTCACATAGAATTGTTACTCAGCCTCAGTTTCCAAGTCTATTATAAACACAGTTAAATGGAAGACTGCACATGGGGAGTTGAACCAAAATCGACATAGAAAATAATAATTAAGTGATTGAAATATATAGCGCTTTCTAGACACTCAAAGACGCTTCACAGTGAAGGGGGGACCTCACTCACCACCACCAGTGTAACACCCACTGGGCTGAAGCAGGGCAACCAATCAGAACGCTCACCACACCAGCTTGAGGGGGAGAGTGAGGGAATTAATGAGTCTGCTAATTATACAGGAGGATGATGAGGGGGCCAGATTGAGTGAGCCTGGTGGGGCCGTCCTTTAGCCCGGACACCGGGGGAAACCCCTACTTTTTGCGATAAGTGCACTGGGATCTTTTATGACCTCAGTGAGTCAGGACCTCGGTTTTACGTCTCCTCCGAAGGACGGAGACGTAATAAAGAAAATGTCAACCATTAACCTGGGGTCTTCACAAACCAAATCCTTTAATCTACACGATGCCATTTCCATAGACATAAATCAGTAACGTCTCGCAGGGCTGCACCGGCCAACCATATGACCATCACCTAAGCCCCCCTAGAGGCCTGGCGACATGAAGTCTGTCTCAAACCTCTGCTTATCACCAACAGGTGTTCAGTGCTAAAGTGGTCACCAACGCACGCAGCCCCGGGTCCAAGTGCTACGGCCTGGTCACCATGTCCTCCAGCACGGAGGTGGTGCGCTGCATCTCCCACCTGGACCGCACCGAGCTCCACGGGCAGCAGATCTACGTGGAGAGGGTGAGGAGGAGGCCCGCTGTGGTCGGACCCAGAGATCGCACCGCTGTTGAGCACAGAAAGGGACTGAACTTTATTAGGGATGCAGTGCATTTTTTGATGTTCCAACCTCGCTTGTGGTTTCGGATAAAAGTGTCGCCTGTTAAAAAATTGAATAAAAATAACGGCTATTCTTTTCAGAAAGTCGATAAATTCTTAAAAAAATGTTTACCCCATGTCCTGATTGTTTTCCTTCAAGCCGAGTTTACTCTCCAGCTCACCATCTACTTCTCCGCCATTCTTTAAGGTTAAAAGTGATCCATTCAAGAAAGAGGCAGCGAAAAAGGAAGTGGAGGAAAAAATGACGTCAATCAAATCCAGTGAGAAGCGAACGTTAACCGGATCCAAGACGAGCAAGTGGGTGGAGAATAAGGTCCATCAGCTGGGTGAACTGATCACTGTTGGAGCAGACGATAACCTGTCATTGTTTTACAGAACGCTGCCCAAGAAAGACGACAAGAAGACGGACAAACCTTCAGAAAAAGACAACAAAGACGGGTCTAAGAAACCCGACGCCAAAAATGACAAAGTAGAGGTTCCCTCGTCCACCGTGGTCCAAGAGAAGAAAGACGAGAAGAAGCATCTACGTACGTCTGCGTTGTTTCAATTGCTGGTGGTGTAACTTGTAAAGGGACCAGAGGGGGGCGTTGTACTGACTTATCTCGATGTATTCACATTCACAGGAGCCAAGAGCCCTGGAGTTCTGCCCTTCGCTCATAACAGAGGTCCTCCTCACTTCAACAAGATGCGCCAGCCCTTCAGACGGGGCGGTAGACCGTTTGATCGGGTAACTCGCTCAAGACGTCCCCTCAGTGTTGGCCGAGCCCCCGTTCCTCAACTGATTCATGTTTACTAATGATATGGACGCCCTTCTCCTCAGCCTGGGTTTCCTCACATGAACATGCAGCAGCATCAGCATCCACATCCGCATCCTCAGCAGAGGCATCCCAGGTGGCTCATCCCACCAGAAGAGGTCCTTTTCTTTGCCTTTCTCTTGCCTCGACTAGAGTTGTACCGATACCAGTGTCAGGAATTCCTCCGATCGGTTATCAGAGTACTGAAGTCTACGCGCCGAATCCATCACATGACCAGTTCCTTTACCACAAAGACAGAGAACATCACAAACACTACGGGGTTGTGCTGCGTTCGTTAACGATCGGCGGTGAAAAGTCGTCGTCGTTAAAGCAACGTCTCCGACCCCACGTGCGTTCGAGCTACCAAGTCGGAAAAACATGCATGCAATAACACAAACGGAATATAAATGTATTCTTGTTAATTAATAAAAAAATAAAGGATAGACAGTAAGTGAAGCGACTATACTGCTGCCATCGTAAGAGAACCCTTCAATAAGTACTAGTGCTATTAGTAGATACAAAGCTAGATTTATATTCGGCCGATACAGAAGTTCAGAAGTCGGTGTAGGGTAGAATGGTATCGGATCACCCCTAGCCTCGACCCATGACCGCTTGCTGTGTTTGATGGGCGCAAAGGTTTTGATCCGTCCTGCGTTTCCCCCTCCTCTAGTTCCAGATGATGAAGGAGAGGCGGCCGTTCTTCAACAAGGAGGGCCACAACGAGATCCTCCCCTTTGAGAAGATGAAGGAGCAGAGGATGAGGGAGCGCGTGGTGCGTCTGGAGCGGGTCCGTCGGGCCCTGGAGCTACGCAGGTACGCCGTTACAACCAGACGCCTTGATCCAAAGCCACTTGCAGGACAGTTGTCACAAGAAAGAGAAACGTCGTATATCAATGTTGGTACAGTAAGGATGTTCATAGAACCATGTGCCAAGCACTAACCATCACTAGGTTAACCCGTTCCCCGTATCCAACAGAGACGGCTAGGATTAGATGCTACACAATGCTACGTACTGGTTTAAGTGCCAGGACGTACAACATGCAGTAAGTGGGTTAGAGGGGTAAGGGGGGTGGCTGTGTCTAAATGTAACCGCCTTTCAGGGATATTGAGTATTGGATATTCGTTCCCTTTATTCCTTGTATTCCTGGTCCTTCATACGCAGACATTTTAGTCCTCACACGCGTTCCCATATTGATTACCTGTTCCCATATTGATTAAATGTTCCCATATTGATTAAATGTTCCCATATTGATTAACTGTTCCCATATTGATTACCTGTTCCCATATTGATTACCGGTTCCCATATTGATTACCGGTTCCCATATTGATTACCGGTTCCCATATTGATTACCGGTTCCCATATTGATTACCGGTTCCCATATTACCTGTTCCCATATTGATCAACTGTTCCCATATTGATTACCTGTTCCCATATTGATTAACTGTTCCCATATTGATTAACTGTTCCCATATTGATCAACTGTTCTCATATTGATTACCGGTTCTCCAACGTCCAGGCGCCGCGAGATCGCCGAGCGGGAACGCCGGGAGCGCGAGCGCATCCGTCTCCTGCGGGAGCGCGAGGAGCGCGAGAACCTGCTCCGGGAGCGGCAGCGGCTGGAGATGGAGCGGCAGAAGCTGGAGCGGGAGCGCATGGAGCGGGAGCGGCTGGAGCGAGAGCGGATCCGCATCGAGCAGGTAACGGGGACGCCCACCTCTCCGCTCTGATGGGGTGTGGTGCAGGGCTGCTCGGTTATGGAGGAAGAAAATCATATTCATGATTGTTTTGGTCAATTTTTAAATCACGATTATTCAAACGATTATTTTTTATGTATTTATTCAGCATGTCTCTGCCAAAAAACACATAACTGAGATCTTGGAAATGTACCCTTAAACAAATGCACAAAATGGTCAAAAAGAAAACGTTTGAATCTAAAATAATGTGCAGATATGTATCCAGCCATTCTGCACTCTCTATAAAACATTCAACGAAAATAAATAAATAAATCAAACTCTATTACATTAGTTTTGTGATCGTTTGACGATAAAATCGATAATGGCGTTCCAAACCCGGTTCCTCACCCAGCCCTAGTGTGTAGAACCACAGCATGCGGCCACGGTGGGGAGCGATGCCCTGGTGTTCTGAACGTGTGACCTGTGTGACAGGAACGGCGTAAGGAGGCGGAGCGTCTGGCCCGCGAGCGCGAGGAGCTGAGGCGGCAGCAGGAGCAGCTACGCTACGAGCAGGAGAAGAGGAACAACCTGAAGAGAGGGCGCGACGTGGAGCACGGGTACACCAGCCTCTAGTGACTACACACAAACCATCGCTCTCCAGCCAGGAAATGACACACATCTGTAGGATAGTTCCCCCCCCTTTTGAAAAGTGTTTGCTTTAATCTAAGTTAAGTTAAAGCTGTGACCGACCAGTACAGATGTCTCTGGAGACCATGGGTCCTTGTTTTTACAGAGTCCTACCCCCTCGTTACCCTCCAGAGACGGGGGGCCGTAGCTTTAGAGAGGCTGACCTCGATGTGCGCCTCTTCACCCTCTCAGCCGCAGGGACGACTCCTACTGGAACGGCGGGAAGAAGATGGCGCCCGAGTCGGAGGCGCGTCTGAGCGGCGGGGCGGAGTACAGCCGGCAGCAGAACCGCTTCACCAACTTCACCTCCACCGCCCGCGAGCGGGGCCGCTTCCAGGAGCCCGCCGCCGCGCAGCCCGCCAGCTTCGACCGGTACGAGCACCCGGGATCAGAGAGGATGACCCGGGATCAGATAGGATGACCCGAGGTCAGAGAGGATGACCCGGGGTCAGAGAGGATGACCCGGGGTCCGAGAGGATGACCCGGGGTCCGAGAGGATGACCCGGGGTCCGAGAGGATGACCCGGGGTCCGATAGGATGACCCGGGGTCCGATAGGATGACCCGGGGTCAGAGAGGGTGACCCGAGGTCAGAGAGGGTGACCCGGGGTCAGAGAGGGTGACCCGGGGTCAGAGAGGATGACCCGGGGTCAGAGGGGATGACCCGGGGTCAGAGAGGATGGCCCGGGGTCAGAGAGGGTGACCCGGGATCAGAGAGGATGACCCGGGGTCAGAGAGGGTGACCCGGGGTCAGAGAGGGTGACCCGGGGTCAGAGAGGATGACCCGGGACGGGTTTAATAACTTAACTTCTCTGTATACGTGCTCTATTAATATATATCTTTAACGCTATCATGTTGCACTCGGGTCATGACCGGAGTCCTTTAATGACCTCCCAGCGTCCTCGTTCTCTGGGCTCTCCCGATGGGTTGACCTCTTGACCCCGTTCCGGGCCGCTCTAACCGTCCCGTGACCCTCTCCCCGCCCCCCCCCCCTGCAGGCGGAGCCGCTTCGACGGCGAGCCCGAGGCCAAGAAGAGCCGCCCCGCGCCGCACCGGGAGGCGTCCGGCTTCGACCGCTACCCCAAGAGCTTCGAGGCGGTGCGCCGCCCCGAGCCGCCGCCGCCGCCGCCCCCGCGGAGCGACCTCCGCGACACGGACCGCCGGGACCGCGACGAGCGCCGGCCCGTCGCCATGACGGAGCGGCCCCCCGCCGCCCGCACCGCCATGCCCGGGATGTCCCACACGCGCTCCCCCCGGGACGGCGGCGCCCACGGGGGCTGGAAGAACGACGGCGGCGGCGGCGGCGGCCTCAGCGCCAACAAGGGGGACGTCCGGTACGCCGATTTATTATCACAGCTACAGTGAAGAACACCAGTCAGAAGAATGAAACAGTACACCTACCTGTAGAGTAAGGAGGGTCAGAGGACCAGGCACTAACCATCACTAGGTTAACCCATTCCCCCAACACAACACAGATAGATAGGATAAGATGATGTACAATGCCACTAAAAGTACTATATTTAAGTACAAGGACGTACAACATACAATAAGTGCTTACATCGAGTACCAGCGTTGGTGAAGACCTTTTATTGTTATTCAAAGTTCAAATCATTAAGCGGTAACACTTCTCCACAGCGAGTGAGTCCTTTACATTTGACATGGTCGCTTTTATCCAAAGCGAGTTACAAGGGAGGATGACATTCAAGCTACGTTGCGTTACAATGACACACTTCTCAGTCACACACACACACACACACACACACACACACACACACACACACACACACACACACACACACACACACACACACACACACACACACACACACACACACACACACACACACACACACACACACACACACACACACACACGGACACCTCGGGGGGTCAGGGAGAGAGCGGGGCTCGAACCAGCACCCCTCTGGTTACCAGACGAGTCCTCGACCACCTGCGCCCCCCCCCTCAGCGTCCCTCCCTCGTCTCACCCTCACTGTCTCCTAACGGCGTTGTGTCCCTGTGTGTTCTCAGCGGAGCCCCGCGGATGAGGGCCGAGCGCTCCACCCGGGAGGTCCCAGGCCCCGCCCTGAGGGGGCCCGCCGCCGCCAGCCGCGGGAGGCACGGCTACAACGAGCGGGAGGGGGGCCGGCCCATGGTGATGGGAGACCAGGTCGGCATCGCGCTGCTTCATTATGGAGAAAAATCAGAATCACGATTACTTTGGTCAATATTGTAATCACGATTATTCAAAAACGGTCCTTTTTGAGTTTGACAACATGATGTGTTTATTCAGCGTGTCTCTCCCAGAAAAACACGTAGTAACTGAGAACTTTGATATTTCGCCTTAAAAGAAATGCACAAAATGGTCAAAAAGAAAACGGCCAAATCTAAAATAATGTACAGATGTGTATCCAGCTGTTCTGCACTTTCTATAAAACATTTAACGTCCCGGGCCCCCAGGCGGGGGTGGACCCCCACCCCCAGGTCCCTTCACCTCAACAGGCCTCATTAACCCCAGGGTGTAGCCCCCAGGCGGGGGTGGACCCCCACCCCCAGGTCCCTTCACCCCCAGGTCCCTTCACCCCTACGGCCCTCATTAACCCCAGGGTGTGGACCCCCACCCCCAGGTCCCTACACCCCTACGGCCGTCATTAACCCCAGGGTGTAGCCCCCAGGCGGGGGTGGACCCCCACCTCCAGGTCCCTTCACCCCCAGGTCCCTTCACCCCTACGGCCCTCATTAACCCCAGGGTGTGGACCCCCACCCCCAGGTCCCTTCACCCCTACGGCCCTCATTAACCCCAGGGTGTAGCCCCCAGGCGGGGGTGGACCCCCACCTCCAGGTCCCTTCACCCCCAGGTCCCTTCACCCCTACGGCCCTCATTAACCCCAGGGTGTGGACCCCCACCCCCAGGTCCCTTCACCCCTACGGCCCTCATTAACCCCAGGGTGTAGCCCCCAGGCGGGGGTGGACCCCCACCTCCAGGTCCCTTCACCCCCAGGTCCCTTCACCCCTACGGGCCCCATTAACCCCAGGGTGTGGACCCCCACCCCCAGGTCCCTTCACCCCTACGGGCCCCATTAACCCCAGGGTGTGGACCCCCACCCCCAGGTCCCTTCACCCCTACGGGCCCCATTAACCCCAGGGTGTGGACCCCCACCCCCAGGTCCCTTCACCCCTACGGGCCCCATTAACCCCAGGGTGTGGACCCCCACCCCCAGGTCCCTTCACCCCTACGGGCCCCATTAACCCCAGGGTGTGGACCCCCACCCCCAGGTCCCTTCACCCCTACGGGCCCC
This sequence comes from Gadus macrocephalus, assembly GCF_031168955.1. Lineage (NCBI taxonomy): Eukaryota > Metazoa > Chordata > Actinopteri > Gadiformes > Gadidae > Gadus > Gadus macrocephalus. Next base: position 1,742,203 of record NC_082395.1, on the reverse strand, counting down.
ATTAACCCCAGGGTGTGTGTTTGTGTCTCCAGGCGTTCGGGTCGGGCCGCCAGGTGGTGGTGGAGCGTCACGGCAGGGACCCCCCGGGCCGGGACCCCCCGGGCAGGGCCCCCCTGGGCCGGGACCCCCCGGGCCGAGACCCCCCGGGCAGGGACCCCCCGGGCCGGGACCAGGGCCCCAGCAGGAAGGACTGGCACGGGGGCGCGGGCTCCCAGGGCAGCGGGGGCTTCCAGGACGGGCGTAGGATGGGGGACCCCCGGGGCAGCCTGATGGCCCAGCACTCGAGGTGAGACCCCCAGGAGGGACCCTGCACTACCCCAAGGGGTTACAGCTGGGGGGGGGGGGGGGGGGGACTCGTACTGCCACCCCACAATGCTCTCTATGGAGGGCAGACAGCCAATCAGAACAAGGCAGAGGCCGACTGCATCACCTGACCCCTGGTTAACTGGTTGACTGGTTAGCTGGTTAACAAACCTAGTATAGAGATTGATTAAAGAGCTTCCCTTTCCAGACCGCTGAACACGCATTACAGGTCTGGACTCATGAGGGGGGGAGGGGGGGGTGGGGGAGGGTGTAATACTGTTCACCGTCCTGCAGGGGGCTGTAGCGTCCACTGGGTGGCGCTCACCTTTGTTATTTCATTAATGGACATTCATGCATTTATTCGATGCATAGAATATTATTATTTGTTTTTGTATTTTAATCTGAATTGTTGAATTGAATAATACAACATGTTGGAGCATTTGAAAGACGTTGTATTTCAAACTATCGATATGACGCTATATTTATATTATATGACAATCAAAGGTTTTAAAATGACCTGTGATCAGCTGGTCTACTTCTGTCATGGTCTTCACACCGTCAATAGTAGAAGGTGAAGGAGAAGTTGTGTTGCAAATGTAGACACAGACAGGCCGACCTCTTCACGTGGATCAGGTAACACTGGTTCTCCTGACTGGTACCTAACCTGTCCAGGAGATACCATGGCTGGCTTCACACTTAGTGTTTTTAATATGCGATCTATACTTTGAAAATGGTTTAGATTGTCTTGTTGTAGTGGTTTGTCTTATTAAACACGCCATGTTTGTTACAAAGTGCTACTAATAACCAAGGCGGATAGACTGAAGCCTTCAGAACGTATATGATGGCTGCCGATCCGGCCTGGTAGGTGTGGATTTGAAAGAGGAGATGGGATGCGTTCCTTCATTATTCCATACGGCCCCCAGTATTAATGCTTCCCCCCCCCCCCCCCAGCCACTCCTCGTCAGGAATGAACCGCATCGTGCAGATCACCAACAACTCTCTGTCCAGCGGCGGCAACGGCGGCGGCTTCAAGCCCTTCAAAGGAGCTCCCCGTAGGTTCTAGCGGTGCCCCCTCCTCCAATCACAACGCTCGGACCCAGAGACACTTTCCAGTTATTATTTTATTTTATATATTTACTATTTTAAACTGCTAAAACTAGCCGGTTGACATCGCTCAACCCTATCATTTTGTATAGAGGAGTATCGGACATTTTCTGCTGTCACTGAGTCTGCACAGCGGACATTACTAGGTTGTTAACATGTTTCATTACTAGGACGTTCACAGGTGACATTACTAGGACGTTCACAGGTGACATTATAGGATGTTCACAGGTGACATTACTAGGATGTATAAATGTTCCATTACTAGGTTGTGTACATGTTCCATTACTAGGATGTGCACATGTTCCATTACTAGGATGTTAACAGGTTTAATTTCTAAGACATTCATAACGAGGTCTTTGTTACACGTTCTCATGTGCTGTTGACGATTGAACTGAAACTGTGTTCTATAGTTTAGTGTAAAGGTATTTCGATTTATATTCTATACATAATTGAGTTTTTGTTTTGCTGTTCGTTACGGTCACATCTCGTGTATATCAAAAAGGCTGCTTGACTTAAATTATGCATCTTTGGTATTAAAATTGGCAAAATGATGACGGTTTTCTGTTTCATTCACAAAATAAGGTAGTTTGTGTAGTTAAAATAACGTTTAGAGAAATGAAAATTGTGCTTGCCTTAGGGACCGAAAGGCATCGAAATCTTCAAATCCAAATAAATCGGTATAATTTAAGCCGTTTATTATGTTACATGCATATAATTAACATATTGTCTGACTAGAAGATTTGACTCAAATCTTTTAAGAAACTTGCCAACTCGTGCTATATCATTAAGTGATTCTTTACCATGAACCAGCAAATACTTACAGGTTTTGAAACTTTTATTCTAGAAGTTGTGTTCAGGTTGAATGTCTCGTCTATAAGGCATTTTGTTTTATATATAATGTACTCGGTGTGGTCACCAAATACATTTTCATTGCTGCTGTTAAAGGCTACATACAATATTTGGTCATTAATGTAAATTGATAAACATCTAAAACGACACAAATGTTGTCCATGTTATTACAATCACAACAAAGCAGGGTCTAATTTCTTTTTAACAAATTAAAATAAAACCATGTTGGACAACACAACTCATTGTGTTGCGCTATATAAAACCAATGTATTATTATTATTATTATTATTCATGGTGTATCTAATGTGAACCTGTAACCCTTGCATTTAAAACTACATGCACCACAAAATAACTTGTGGGAGTTAATATTGCATCCAAGAAAAGTTGCGAGTAGAATCAATGTCTTTGATACAATAAAATAATGGACGTCCCTTCACCTCCCGAGGCAATGTGCCCAGGAGCGCCTTTCCTTCGGTGTGTGTGTAGGGGCAAATTAGTTACCTAACTTACTTTCTACTTTCTGGTCCACATCTTTAGTACAATCTAGAACTGCCTTCTTTATTTTGTATTAAGGAACGCAGCGTTGGTTAGCCATGCTGGGACCATGGCTTTATGTTAAACTACAGCCAG
>NC_082395.1:1671817-1734317 GCF_031168955.1 Gadus macrocephalus | reverse complement strand
CGCAACCGGAACTCTGAGTCGCAGAAGTTGCCGTCGCCGTCCACGTTGTGGAGGCTCTCCCACACCACCTTCTCCTCCGTCAGGAAGCCCTGGTCCGTCACCAGGTGGTACAGCTGGCCCTGGCAACACACATCTCACAGTTAGAGCTCACGCACACGCACGAGCACACGCACACACACACACACCCTTATGTTTTGGAGATATATCTTTGATAGAGGAATGAATTTCCCAAAGGTTTTTTTTTTTTTACGGTTGATAATGAGTATGGTTAAAAGATCAAATCTGTTTACACAAATCTGTAAACACATATCCACTCGTTTGCTAGGTGAATCTAATGTCTGTCCACACCTCAGTCTAACAGATTGGCTGGATTTCTGTGCGTGTGCATTTTAAGGAAGAGGAGAAGAGACAGGGCGTAGGTGACAGCCATTAAAACCAGACTACAAAGGGACTCCAGTCCTTATGTTGGCCATCGCATCATTATTCAAATGCATTTTACAGGCGCCACTTCCTCCTGCTGTAGATAACAGGACAGAACGGCCCCAGCTATGCAAATGAAGGGAAATCGAGCAAATGCAATTCAGACCGCGGTCGGAGTTGAAAACCTGCTACAGATGTGCTCATAGGCCTGGTGCTCATTCCTCACCTCTCCCGTGTCCTTGTACTCCTACCACTGTACGTGGTATGGGACTTACTGTGCATGAGGGGTGATGGCGGTGCGTGCACACGGTGGTACTACAACACCGCATCCTCCTGCTGCGTACCGCTCTACCTTGTGTTTGATCATGGTGCTGAAGTGGTTGTTCCTGAAGAACACGCACAGCTCCCACTCCTGCACGGCCGCCGTCAGCTCACACAGGCCGTGGTACGTGAGCTGCGTCGCCGTGCTGCTCAGGAACTGCTCCGCCACCATGCCTGGAGCGTCCGGAGGGGAGCGTCAATGGGGAACGTAATGGGAACGTTAATGGGGAACGTTAATGGGGAACGTCATGGGAACGTTAATGGGGAACGTAATGGGGAACGTTTACGGTAAACGGAGTGCGGTTACGTTGCGCTCTTCTAACCAGTGACCACTTTACAGAGCGCTTTACAATACTGCCTGACATTCATCCATTCATGGACGAACACTTATTCACAGATCCAGCGCTCAGTTAGCAGTGTTCACCTCTTTCAGTGTGAGCGCGTTGTGACACGTCCAACGACGCCGTCAGTCAATGACTACTGACGTCCCAACCTGAGGACCTGAGGGAGCTCACCTTCCCCGGCCAGCTCGCTGTTCTCCGACTGCTTGCAGGAGATGATCTTCTCCACCAGCTGGTTGTAGCTGCAGGCCCCCACCGCCTTCACCATGTCCTGCATCTGGGAGGAGCAGAGGAACGCGTTTTGGAATCATCCACGGTGGAGATGAGGACGGGATGGGAAGCATCTACGAACTGTCACACCAGTTCTGTAAATAGGACTGTGTGGCCAATTGTCATTTTATTGATGTTCGCTGGGTATACCCGTGGGCTAATTAGTTTACCAATTGACACTTGCAGGCAAAAATACTAATAAACGTGTTTAAAGATTATCTATAGAATATGTGGCCATGCTTACATCCCAGAACCTGTGATTGGTCAGTTGGTTGATGCTGTGGTAAAATTGAAACAATTTCTTGATATGTTTTACCGAAATAGGGCATCGCAAAAATCTTTGATTTTGAAATAGATTATTTAATAATATCTTTCTTGCTTACAATAACTTAGCTTTCTCTAGTGACGCAAAAATTGTAATCTGCATCTCCAGCTGTATTAGTATTTGAACAATAACGTGATATTCCTTCCACTAACTCCCATAACTCACAAGTACCAACTGGGTTTCAGGGTTGAGAGGAGAGACCGTCTCACCTGGGGGTCGACCAGCCACCCGTGGTACAGAGGGATGTCCAGGAGGTCGAACACGATGCACTCTGGGGTATATTCGAAGACTCGCACGCCGGTGAACCTCACGTTGACGTCCAGGCCGGTTTGGAGCTTGTGAAGGACTGCCATCGCGTCACTCATGTTCTGGGGACAGAAAACCTCCGGTCACTTGACAGAACTGTCTAGCCGTGGGGCTCTTGGTCACCAGAGAAACGAGGAAGGGGGTTTTACAGGACAGAAACAGAATGACTCGCTACTCTCTCTACCACATTTGTCAGCCTGAATAATTGTGTGTGTGTGCGCGTATGTGTGTGTGTTTTGTGCGGGTGTGTGAGGGGATATCCTGAATTATTTACGTATTGTATATTTCCTGAGGGCTTGTGTCTTCTGAATTCTTTAATCTTTAATTTACTTCAGCATTCAAGGACATTATCCATTTCAACTAGCATCGACCTGCACAATGGGCGTGCACACACACACACACGATTAACTATTTAAAGATTTAAGGTCTCAACATACAGCTTAGGCCTGTATCTCAGGTACATCACTTAGTAGGTGCACACTGATTTCCACCTCTCACTCAGACCGGTATGTCTGAGGGAGGCGGACCGGTTAAGTAAGACTTTGTTTTTCCTTTCTGGTGACGTTAACTTTGTCAAGTATCTGAGAACATTCCACACTTCTGAGAGCAATAACAGAAAAATACAACCAAGTTCAGCCGCTGCTCTTCATATCAATATTTAATAACCAAAGAACATCCAAGCAAACGCTATTTTAATCCTCCTCATAGCCGCGTGTGACAGATAGTGTTTTAGAAGATGAATTTAGAACTAGGTCTGTTTTTTATGGATTCAAACAGCTTGCTATGAAATCCATTAGTGGGAGACGGGCCAGTCTTTGCTGGTTTGTATTTGTATTTTGGTTACACAAATCAAAAATTAGAAAATGGCGCAAGGATTCGACTTTAGTCCGACATGCATATTCAATATAAGGCTGTAAATCATCCCATTTACAGTTTTGTTTCACTTCATAATTCAGTCTAAAGTCTGGGCGCGGTTCTAAACCAATCATTGCCTGGATAACCAACGCAGTCACGTGGCTGTCCTTTGTGGTTTTCTTCATGTAAACAAAAACATACGTATCCGAACGTACGAGGACTTCATCAGCAGAATCAGAGACGCATTCAAAAGCAGAATCAGAGACATCCCAGATGTGACTTGATGGACTTCACAGGCAGAGTCCGACCTTTCCGTGACTGTACGGTTGTTTTCTGTTGATATGATCACATGGATTCTATCTGCATGTGTCCCTGTGCTGAACTGAGCTTCACTCAATCATCATTCACCATCTTTAACAGTGTGCATAGGTTCACAGGCTGGAACCAGGCAGATCGAAACTCCATATTCTCGACCAATCTCTCTGATATCTGCTCTGCTCTGCTCTCCCACCACAACCACCACAACCATTTCATCTTCCCAACCAACCCTTTCTTCTCCTAAATTTCAAAGAGCCTCCACCCTAACCTCCAGCCTACAACCTCCACCCGTCAACCACCAAAGCTACACAAACCATCCCCCCTCTTCCGACACAAACAGCTGGCTGCTCTGTGTTCCTGTTCAGCCGTTCACAACAACATTACCCCCCCAACAAGCAGAGAACTCCTCACAGTTCATTGAGACAACAGTACTGTAATTCAAAAAGCTATTTACAGATGGAAACAAGTGCATTCTTTCCTGCTTACAGTGTACATCAAAATATAACACGCGCATGTCAACGGTCACCAAAGAGTGAAGAGGAGGGCGCATCCCCAGTCAGGCTGGAACCCACCCACCGGGGGGAAGCTAGGGACACTAGGGCCTGGGACTGAGGCCACGTCCGCACGGAGCAGATCGCTTTGTGGAACCGCATAAGTCTCGTGCGTTTGGGTCGACCGTCCCGACGGATCCGGTGCCCGAAAATGCACTTTCCTGAAACCAGATCCCAGGGCGGATTCAAATAAAAACTGACCTATGCGGTTTCCTGTGAAGTTTGTGTGGACGCCTGAAACGCAAACGATGACGTCATCGCACCCACCAGCTGTGCGACGATAGAGTTGCGTTGCATTTTTTATTTTACTTTTTATTCATATTATTTTTCGAGCTTTAAATACAGCCCCTTGGTACATTGAATTACTAACTGTACATTTAAAAAGTATCTCTGCTCAATTTAAAAGGTTTGATCTCCTCCTCGACTGAATGCGTGTCCGAACGGGGCCCGGCTGCCTTGCACTGTATGTGAGCCACAGCCTCAATGTGCAGCCCTGAGATGGAGAGCCATGGGTGGCTACACACCAGCGACCACGGGACTCACCACGATCCGACGCCCTGACACTCAATCACACCAGAGACGGCTTACGTAACCTATAGCATCCAAGGCCGCTTTACTGGGCGCTCATCACAACGTTAACACAGGTTAATCCAACCATCTTATTTAGGGCAACCTCAATGCATCTGTGGAGTGAGTTCACTAGTAGTACTTTTATAAAGAGCGGTATAAAGAGCAGTTTTGTGTATGCATATTTTGTGTATTATATGTTGTGGACTACCACTCTAAAAAAAACACTTGTGTACAATGATAAATGTGTGTTTTGGTTTAATACAAATTGATTTGTAGGTCCATCTTTTATTGCTAATCTATAGCTGAACAAAACTAGTGATCTGGTTTAAAAAAAAATCCTAATAAAGACTGCTAATGAGTTCAAGCGTGCAGAGGAATTTGCAGGTTCAGCATGCTCATCTCTTTGCTTGTCGGACAAAACTGAGATGAGCTGGTTTGCATTTAAGTGAGACAGAGAGAACTGAATGAGAATTGTTGATCCTGTTCAAAATGTCAACCCCTCAAATGCTATCGTTCATTTTGATTGTAAGTTTTATATAAGCGTATTTATATTGGCATGTAGTGGCAATATTAAGATGATCAGCATACAAGCCATAACAATAAACCATCCTTTTAAAGGCAGACAGGGAGGAGTTACTTTGTGTATCATGTCCATCATTTATGAGCGAGGAAAGCAAAGTTCACCTGCTCATAGTTTAGCCGCTGGGCCTCAGAGATCTCTTTGGGCTTGGAGCCGAGGATGTAATCTCCTGCAGAAGGGAGAGGTTGCATAAATAAAAGACAAAAATGGTGACAGAACTTTCATTATTACACACAGACAGTAATCCTTACGCAGTTCAGTAAGGACAAAAGAGTTTTGTCCTGTCAAATGGAGCTAATGTATAGAAAGCAGATGGGCTGGATTAAAGATTATTGTCTGCATTAGCCACCCCTGATGTGAGCAATTCAAATTCAGTTACCTTCCATGCTATGTTTATATCATAAATCAAATAGCTACAAGGAAAATGTAGTCTTAAAAGAGTATGGCTTGAGCCAAACAAAAAACCATAAGGACCCATCTCAGTAAGCAGACCCTGAATAAACCTTCTAGCTATGAGGAGGCTAGGGGGTCAGAGAAGATAAAATGGTTCCTATTCCAGTGACAGCAGCAAGGGTTCGTTCCAAAGTGGATGTCGATTCCACAACCTACACAGGCCTCCGAGAGTATATCAAAAGGGGACAGTACCTGAGACCTAATAACATTGGAATGATGCGTGGCTCAGGCTTATAACCTATCACACATATCAACATATTCTGAAGTGATAAAAAACACTGATTTCCAAAACCAAAGCAGAATAAGAAACAGCACACACGGTGTGTATGGATTTATACAATCCGGGGTGAATAGTAATCGGCGATGAGTGATGTTTTAGGCTTGTGTGAGGCTGAAGATCATGAAATCCTACCAAGATACTCCATGAGTTGTTCAGCAGTGATGATCTCCATCATAGGGGGCATCTTGACCTGCAGAACCAACACACCATTGCTCACACTCCAACAAACCACCTGCACATGTTTGACACGTTACACTGGTGTGCTTTATCGCCAATCTCCCAGGCTCCTCACCTTCCAAGCCAGCAAAAGGACGTTCATGATGGCCAGTAGTGGACACGGCCCGTTCTCGTTCTGGGTGATGATGGGGGTGTTTTCCTCTTTCCATTTGATCCACTTGATGTGGTAGATGGACTGGCCGGCGGCGCCTCGGTCCTTGGCGCAGGAAACCTTAGTCTCATCAGCACCATCCTCGCTCTGCAGAGACAAGGCCAGACCCCGTTCCTCCAGGCACTCGCTGTTGAGTTCAGAGCTGGGGCAGGAATTCAGGTTGGAGAAGGACTCGAGTGAATCTATACTACGAGATTCTCCCACAACGCTCGGATCGGGGTCACTCGTACTTGGCAATCCGTCGGATGTGGTCTGGTCAGCGGGGTTCTCGGACCTGACGCTGGTCGACGATATGGTAGTGTCCGGACAGAGATGTTTGGGTCTGACAGGCTTCCTTTGCTCGCCTCCATCACCGCCTAAAGTGTCCTCCTGCACCAGACCCGTGCTGCTCACATCAGTAGGAGTCGAGAGTAGATCCCCCTTTCTGCTATCCACCAACTTTGAGGTGCCACCCTCGCTATTTCCTGAAGCCACCACCGAGTTCTTCCCCATCCCGTTACTGGTCGCATCCCTCGGCCCCGGGTAGGGGTCCGGGTCTGTCCATGGCCCGTTCCCCACCACGTCGTCTCCATGCAATGGTAGGCTTTGAGTGGTGTTTGTTGGTTGTGGGTTCGCAACCGCCGGGATCCCATGGACGGCGGGGCTGGAGCCATCACTGCAACTACCGAGAACCAAACTACTACTGAGCGGAGGTTCACTCTTCGTGCATTGGTCGCTGGTTCCCTTCAGCCCAGAACCCGCGGCAGCATCCTTCACGTCCCCCGCCGTCCTGGGAGACGGGGAGGTCGTGTCTCTGGCTTCATGCACGTTTGCATTTTTCTCCATTTCGTTTTCCACAAACTGTCGACAGATTTTTTTTTTTAGCTCAATTGCAGCTCTAGCTTCAGTCCCGCAGACGCCATGACGACTCTGTCCGTGACGTCACGGGCGGGTGGAGCTCGGGTCCGAGCGGCAGGGGGCGCCAGAGAGCGGCGGGAAAAGGTGTCGCCATGGAGATCCACACCATAACCATCCAAACCATCACCATCACCATCACCATCCACACCAACACCGTAACCATGGAGATCTACACCATCCACACCATCACCATGGTGATCCACACACCATCCACACCGTAACCATGGAGATCCACACCATCACCGTGTTGGAACTATGCTATGGTTAAGTCACATGGTACAGCCACAACTATATGAATCCAAATGGACAAAAACCAGTTTGGTCGTTTCTGTTGGCCTTTATTAACTACCAGACGAGCTGACTTTTTATCATTAAGGAGATACTACCGGGTTGGTATCATTAAGGGTACTACCGTTGTTGGCCACTTGAGGGCAGCATTGAACAAACAGACAAACCTTCCTGACCGCCCCCTCATTATTAAACAGAATGGTGTAATGGTGTGGGTTATTTTTCTTTCACTTTAAACAATCATTTTAAATTGTTTATTCATTCAAGGATTATGCTGGGCCAATAATAACCGTTATTTTTTATAGGTCCCTTTTCCTGGTTGAAGATACAATTAGAAGGGATTTGTTTGTTTTCTGCCTTCATCCCATCAATAAAAAAAAACATATTAGCAGATTTGATACACAATGACTTTGAACAAATATTCGGATTGTTCTTAGTTTCAAGAATTATTTTCCAGAACTTTATTTTGTTTTGAGGGGTTCCTCGAAGCCCGGCTCTACGCCCCCGGAAGGGAGGAACCAGCAGCCTGGCGTCAGCCGGCTGGGGAGGACCATGGACGACAGATACCGTGTTGTGAGACATACACACAACCACACACACACGCACACACTCACACACAGCGTTGTGAGGAAGCGCGCGCACGCACGCACACACGCGCACGCACACACACACACACACGCGCACGCACACACGCACAACCTGTGTTGTGGTGCTACAGGAAGCTGCTCATTTTAAGTGAACCGTGCGGCTCAGTCTGCCAGTGGACCGAGGCGCTTTACGGAGTCGGTTTACTGAGTCGGTTTACGGTACCGAGTCAGTTTGGATCCACTTTATAACCTGAGACATGAACCTCCGGGAGGTTCTGCTGGTCTGCTGCTTGCTGGGGACCGTGGGAGGTGAGTTAGACTGATGTCTAAACCAGTGAGTGAGGAGATAGGTAGCATGGATAGTTAGTAGGAAATGACCAGGAAGTGTTCAGGGTAATCGGATCTAGACGACATGTCAGGCGGGGCTGGGAAACTTCTGCAGCTCTTGTCTTCAGAACATTACTACATTATCACAGGAGCTACGGGGTGGTGAACATAGTCGAGGCATGGGACTACAGGTTAACATGTTCATGTTGGAGACATGGATGGGACTACATGTTAACATGTTAATGCTTGAGGCATGGGACTACAGGATAACGTGTGGCCCTTCGGGGGGGCACACCGTGAGACGTAGGTAGGACTACAGGTTTACCAGGCGGTCGAGAAGTTACCTCGACACCAGGATCAGGTCGTGAACTCTGAAGTATTCCCTATGAGCAGATCAGAACTTATGTTCCTTCAGACGAAACCAACTTCTCCAAGAAGTGGGCTAAAGAAGCGTTCGTTTGTTTCTCGTCGTTCAAGTGAATATCTGGAACCTGCTCCTTTATTTGCATGCTAAACATCCGGTGCTAGAACACCAACACGGTGTGTGCTTCTGCAGCGGTCGTTTTTTTTTATTGCATACATTTGTTTATTAGTATTCATTAATCATTAGTAAGACCACCAAACCTCTTCTGTCCCACCGCAGTGCTTCCCCCTCCTATGTGGGCGTTGTTCAGCAGCCCATAAACTACCGTCGGTCTCCTTCCTAACGTCAATCATAGACCTGTGGCCTTTCACTATGTCCGATATGAGCTATGACTGTTGTTATCGCCTTTTTTCTAGTCTGATTGAGGTAATACACGCTCTGCATCGGCGGCTGCAGACCCAGGTTATGGGATAGCAGCAACACACCGGTTCTGTCTTTACTTGGTACAGATGGGATGTGAGATCCAGCTGTGTTGAGGGTTCACACGTCATGAACAGCTCTGGAAGTCTGTGCAGCAGTTTTCAAATATCACAATTTCCCTCGGTATTCAAGACAGTGATTTGGGTAAAATGCACCACACATTCTGTTCTCCCCCATGTTAAAAACCTTTTTCAACACGGTTGTAGCTAGTCAATGGCGGATATCAGCAACATAGCAATTGGTACTGTCAACCATGTCAAAGTGCTATGCTGCAAAATCTGTAGTCTGCAAATCTGTAGTCTGCAACACATCACCATGGGAAGATAAAACCCGTCAATACATTGATCTCCTGTCTCCTTATCTTATCTCCTTGAACCTAGATGAATCATTATGGTTTATCTTTTCAGTTTTATCTCAAGAGAAGTGGCAGGTGGATTGGTATATTGGGGCCTCTTCAATGAGCTTTTCTTCCTAGCATCAGAATGCTGTGAGACATTTTGGAAACCAATTGATGGTTTATGACAGATGCCGATGTTGGCAGTTGGCTAGCATGCATGCTATAAGATTGTTTTGGTTGATACTAAAGGAGCTTAAGGTCAAACAGGTCAAGGTTTACACCTGCTGGTCATATGAATAATAGTCATCATGCATGCTAATATGAGCGTGCCTATTATTTAATGCCCCTGTTGAACAAATACAGGCTTATGATCGCACAAAGGGCCCAAACAACCCTGCCTTCTCACAAAAGATGTATCGGTCCGCAGGCTTTCCGATATGGAGCCTATGTGCTTATTATGTTGAGTGGGAGATGAATCAGATATTGAGCGTTCACTAGAGAGCAGGTTGAGACTCATGTTGATGGCCAACATGGCACACAACTAGAATCAGTCACTTCTCAATTATGCTGATGGACCTTTTTAAAAACCTTAACATGTGTTATTGATCGGTTGGAAGGCCTTAATAGAAGTGACCAATCATTCACATGTAGACTCTGGTAAATGGGATTGCCTTTTTCCTTTGCATCGTTCCAAGAATTATTGGCTTTAAATTGTCACATCATTGGTAGATTTCCCGGGAAATATTTTAAAGTACATAACTATGATTCTATTATCTTTTTTATACGTTTTCTTGTTGTAGTCTCACTCTGCCCGTTATATCAGTGCAACCCTACAACTCTTTGATGGTTCCTGTGTTCCGCCATGACTCTAGTTGGTGACTCTATTGGCCAAAACACAGCCTGTCGGTTGTTTGGGATACCTCCGACAGCTACTGTGCAGCGCTAGGAGAGGCACGCAGAGAGCTGGGGTTTGAGGCCTGCAGCCCCTCACCGTGCTACTTTGTTCCAGGGATTAGGGCGGTGGTGACATACAGATGGTGTCGTCAGCCATGCAGGGTAACCAGCAGCTTGTCTGACGTGGACAGAGATCACGCGTCTACCTCAGGGCGATCTCTGTGCTGTTTACTATCACGGATACTTCCCTTTTGTTTCTCGCACTCAAACGGGGCTTATTGTTGGAAGGTTTTCCCCCTGAGTCATTCCTCGACATGTTATCTCTTGCCTGGACCGGCCTCCAGCGGTGAACCTTAGGTCCTTTCAGTTTGCGATGCATTTGGGAGTGTCCACATGAATCAGTTCCTGTTACTAACTAGAGCTTGCACATAAGGGACTCTTACTCACATTGTTGGCCAAGGGGGCTCAGTCCACTATTTGCTTCAAACACAGTGCCTAAATAGAGAGGCCTGATCTCCCACTAGCCAATCCCAATGTAGAGGACAATATCTGTGACCTCTTGACCAGGGGCGTTGCTAGACCTAGAGTTTTACTGGGGCACAGGCCCCTAACTGCCAACATTTTTTTTTTTACGTGTGCACAATATGAAATATATGGATACAGAAGGGTATGTACGAGCTTCAAAATTGTTGTCACTGTCATACTGTAGGCTATATTAAAGCACTGGTAAAGGTAAAGACGCAAAGATGGATTCATGAGTACCGTACAATTATATTTATTTAAACACATACACATCTCAAAGATTTACAAATAAGGTAACTGACAAATAAACAAAAAGTCTCTTTATGACCTTCACCTCTTTATCAGGAGAAGTCTACACATCTATATTTATTTAGAAGCTGTGTGGAAACAGCATAATTTTGCCAGAACGACATGTACTAAAAAGGCAAGGAACAAGGTTTAAAACTAATAGAATTTCTGACTTAAGGTGAGGTGGCTCATTGCCACCAATCAACCTGGAAAATGTTATAGAACCATCAAAGCTCTTAAATTAAACTAAATAAGGCCATACACTACTGCATAGAGCCTTTTTAAATGATTATTTTTTCACTATTAAGCTGTATCGCCGCGCCTTCATGGTGGCAAAGCGGTCAATAACGTGGCTTTGACTCACTTTGCATAGTTGCTCCTTTTCAATGGACAAAAGAGAAAGTTGGTGAAGCCTTCCTTGCCCCATGGTTGACCTAAGCCAGGTGTGGAGCCTTCTCGACACACTGAAAGATCGCTCACAACTACAACTGTTTACAAGAATTGTGAGTGCAATGATCTGAATTATCTGTGTCAATGTTGGGATCATTGTTGGATCCAGTATGTTAAAAACACCCTGTATATCCATCATTTCCTTTTTTGTGTTAAGGAAGTTTTTTGTCTAAAACTTCCTCAAGTTTTGAAGACAGACAATTTTTCATTCATTATTCATTTTCCGCGTGTGTGCGTGCACGCATGGTGTGTGTGTGTGTGTGTGTGTGTGTGTGTGTGTGTGTGCTATAAAACTACAGGCTACAGACGCTCAGTATTGAAAACTGGTGCTAATTATGTGGGCAACATTCTTTAACAGCAATCAAGTTGTCATTGTTTGTGTCAAACAAGTTGTGAATTTGTTGTAACGTTAAAAAAGGAGATGAGTTACTCTGGGCTTTTTCCAGCTCCCGTGGTTTCCAACGAAACATGATCAACAAAAAAACAAGGAATTGAAAGCTACTTACAATATGCCTAGGTTACATTAATTTCCCCTGATGGCAGCAATGTTCCACTTTCAGCTGGAATTCAAGGTACATCAAAACCACGTGTCTTCTTTAGATTTCAGTTCCCTTTATTTATTCACACAGTTCAGCAGCGGCATTTATTCAGAATCAGAGCCCAAATTAAAGCTGCATTTAGGGCGACTATCACTACCCAGCAGAAAAATAGATGCACTATAAATGGTTTTGTATAGCAGTCACGAACATGAGCATAGTTGTGGAAATGCTGGTGTTAGAAAACATAGTTGACGGGAATTAAAGTGCTGCACATCGACTGTACAAATGTAGATTATTCATCACAAGAATTTTAATTCAGAAATCGAATAGGCTAATAAACTCTGAATTGTGAGATAAAATTCAGCATTCTGATAATAAAGTCAGAATACTTGGATAAAATCCGAATTCTGATAATTAAATCCAGCATTAAAGGTTCATTTAAGAAGGTTCTCACCAGTCATTTGTCGCCTGGTCGCAGTGTCGATTTTTTTTTTTAAAGTAGTTCACTAGTCGTAGCGTGCAAATAAATTGCAGTGTCAGAATTCTGAGAATTTTGTCAGCATTCAGATTTCCCAGAATTCTCTTACACTGCAAATTAAAGCGCTACTACTAGCAAACTAGTTTCAGCGTGACTGGAGAGAACTTCCTTAAATTAACCTTTAATGCTAGATTTGCATCAACGCTATTGTGTGAATTAGTATGGTTCTCTTTCATGGAAGCCGGAAGTGGGAGATTCCTTATTTTTTTTACCATTATTGTTTTATTAACAAATTTCTCCTACAGGGGATTGATAAAGTTCTATCTAGACTATTGAACAGAAAGAAACACTTGGTCATACTTTACACACTTTCAGAAGAGTCACGTGGACGAATCCGTAAATAACTGATTTTTTTCATTGGTTGTTGCGTTAAATCTTACCCAGATACAATAGGGCTATTTTCTGATTGGCTTTTATGTAGCCCCTTTCGTTTTTTGATTGGCTGGTAAGAGGCAGGCTCGACTGAAGACTCCCGAGGCAGCAGGAGATGCACTTGATGAATCCTGCCGATTCCATAGCGAGAGCGGCGTCTCTGCAGATGAATTTAATAATGATCAATGGAATTTTACTGGGGCACTGGAGACTTTTACTGGGGCACGTGCCCCAGTAAAAAGGGGCTGATGACGCCTCTGCTCTTGACCAACAGAAAGGTGTGAAACTGGGTCAAGTAAGCTATGGGCTAGCCTGGGGCTAAGTAGTGAGCATTGTGAAAGCCCCTTTCTGCTGATTCCTCTGTGCCAAATACCTACGGTTCAGTTATGCATCAAAAGCTGTCAGAGCAGGAATGCTGTGGAAAGGCTAAGAGTCGTAACAGTTTAAATGCCGGGGAGTGGAGACCTTATTCTCTGTGCAAGGATAATATATTTTTTATTGTGCTTTGTTTCTACTAGAGAAAACCTAACGATGGTTTGGTATGTGGCATACAAATTGTACTTATTAATTAATGGTTAAGTTCTTTTTGACAGCTTTTGGTAGCATATTATAGCAGCATAATCTTATTTACAGCTTAATCCACTTTTATGAGTGCATATTTTATTGAGCGTTAGAGCAGTGATGTGGAAGAAGAGACTGACACACTAAACCAAACCTTACTAAGTAGTTGAAGTGAAATTGCTAAAAACACAATTTATGTCAGCGATAAATAAATACATGGATTATGCTTTTTCTAGATATTTCCATGCTGTTCATACAGCTTATTAAAATGTATTTTGCCCATTAGAGACAAGTGTTTGTAGATCGCCTATTGATGTACAATTTGTTATCTTGCCAGTCGGACATCAATATTGTCAGGTCTGATTTGGTTTGTACACCCTTTGATGCAAATAGCTCTTGTGAGAGATGCCAATAATCATATTTTGCCAAATGTGGCAAGGTGCTTCAGCCAATGGTTGAGAGGGAAGTCTCTCCTCTCACAGTATACCCTGCAGACTGTCTAGTGATAGAGTGGCACGCACTTTGCTATGCCATTGCTGATTGGTTGGAACAGACCTGCTTGCGATGCACATTGCACACATGTTTTCTAAGTGAGTACAGAAGTTACCACTCTTAGGAGTGACACTGATATACTGTTTGTAATGTCCTAGAAGAATCTACAAATCCCTTTCCCTCCCCTCACTGCTCCAATACTGTCACTCTGGCATTATATCTGGTTGATGTTTACAATGTACTCTTCATTCCTGTATTTCCACATGGGCTGTGTACAAACAGGAAGTCAAGGTAGACTCACTAAGAGCTGTTTCACTGACGGAACTGACTGTTTTTCTGTATGCATAAACAAAATGACAGCAACAGAAAATAACCAGTTTGTCTTGTATTATCTCCATTAACCTACGGTGACGACCTTCTGCCTTACTTCTGCCTCAGTGAGGCAGAAGGTAGACCTTATTCCCTGGATAATCCAATCGTCTAAGTGCTTCTGCCTTCTGTTTTGGATATCAAACGATGTCTGTTGTTTTCTCTGACTCTTTAAATCAAGTAACGGCATGAAACAAAACTCTGCCTGCTGTAGGAAGGAGACTTGAAGTGGCAGCATCTCTTTTCCCGGGACAAGATTATAGACCACAGTATTGTTGTCGTCATGAACAGACTACCACATGCTGACCTTTCCTTAATCTTCATCTTTTCCCTTGCCCTTGTTATGTATTTCATTCATAAATCGGCATCATCTCTGTACCCTGATGCTGTGTATGTCCGACTTGTCCGTACATCCGGGGGTGTTGTAACTGGTCAACGACCTCCCCTTTGTGACCCTCCTCTCGGTATGGTTTCCAGGGCAGTTTGCGAAGTCTCTGAACCAGTACATCCGTCACTATGAGGGGCTGTCCTACGACACTGAGGCTCTGCACAGCAGCCACCAGCGGGCCAAGAGGGCCACCTCCCACCGAGACAAGACGCTCCAGCTGGACTTCCACTCCCATGGAAGGTGAGTCACACATCGCATCACTCACACCTCTCCATGCTACACACACGCACACACTATTCAGGAGTTTAAAAACACGATTAGCTCCAATAGAGGGACTCGAAGGTCCACTGTTCTTGCCGTCATTGATCCAACCTGTGATGTGTAAGAAACACAAAAATAATAGATTTTAGCCCACAGTGGGGCGGGTCAGTGTATGGATTTTATGCATATCATGACATGAGACCAGATATCTTTCTGTGTCACTATGTTAATATTTGAGCCATCCGGACAATATTATCTCGATATCGAGCGTTTTATCCAGTGGTATGGCTATTTGATCTTGTCCATATGCGCCTAGGCCTCAGGCAGACTAACACCATCGTTCTAATACCCGTTCATCAGGGCTGTTTGGAACGTGGCCCTCTGCTCAGTCCTGCTCAGGGCTCCTATTGGCGCAGAGCTCTCGTTGTGTAAAGGTTCTATCAGCGATGTTGGCTGACGTCACTTCTGTCGGTATCTGAAGCAAGATCCCTAACAAACGGAGCCAGCTCGCCCCTCTCTTCCGCGTTTCGTACATCCAGTAAAAACGATCATAAACGCCGCGCAAAACCCCACAACACCCACCCCTTGTCGGTGATTGGATGGAATACTATTTTGGTTTTGAGTGTTTGCTAGTACCGTTTGTTTTTGTGTGCGATCTCGGAGCAATAGGCTGCCTACAGAGACGTGTTTTTTGACGGCCTGCTTATGGGGCGGGCAGCTAGCGGATCGTGAGGAAAGATCAGATGAATGTGATCATTTATGTTTTCGGCCTAGCATCATTCACTGATGCAACCTTTAAGCTGAAGTCACTGAGCAGTCGAAGCAGAACACATCCTCTCTGGCCCCGATGGTCTCTCGGTGTGCTTCCTGTTTTCAGAAAGTCAGCTGTGTTGATAAGCAGTTGAATTATGAGGCGTGTCCTGTTGTTTCCGCGGGGACCAGGGGAAAGCAGCTGCAGGATGATTAGATTTGTTTTCCGATGAGTGCAAGGTGCCGCGATGGGAGAGGTTAGTGATGACTGAGATGTGGCATCTACCTAGGTGTAATTTCAGGTATTGGGCAGTGATAAAGTATGGTTTCAGACAGTAGGATACAAACAGAAGCAAACAGGGTCGTGATAGAGCTGCGAAAACATCAGAAATGAAGGACTTTCAGGTCTTTTGTTTTAGATTTGTCTGGGGCACTTTGTAAGGATATAAAGGTTTTTGTTGTGTTGATTTGAACAATGACACCTGACTTTGCTTCCTAAGAAGCAGGTGCTGTTGAAGATGGTACCAACACCCCCCTACTGGTGTGCTTAAGGCAAAGTTATCCATCTGGATATACTTGGCTTGCCGCTTATTTATTTCATTTGTCGATATTGCAGCAAACTTGCTTCTATTGTTCAGGTTTCTGCTGTGTGCTTCCATTAAGATATGGGTTAGGGTTAGGAGCTCAACCTCTCGTTGGGCTCTGTGCGTCCGAACCTGATACTGCTGCACACTGCCTCGTTCCATCCCTCCCAGCTGTTCATCCACAGCGGTGGAGGGATTTCCCCTGCGAGGGAGGGCGAGGTCAGGGAGAGCGGGGACATGTCTGGGGATTGACCCACGCATGCTGTCCAGTCCCTGATTCACTGATCGGTGCTCGGGAAGAGAGGGGGGTTGTTGATACGTGA
The DNA here is from genome assembly GCF_031168955.1 of Gadus macrocephalus. NCBI lineage: Eukaryota > Metazoa > Chordata > Actinopteri > Gadiformes > Gadidae > Gadus > Gadus macrocephalus. The sequence goes on along the minus strand of NC_082395.1, from coordinate 1,717,728 downwards.
CGTGTGAGAGTCCAAGGCTCCAGTCAATGGGTCTTTGCTCTTCGCTCTCACCATCGATGCATCTCTATCTAATTATTTTGTCTCTAATTTAATCGAAGACTCTAATGCTGATTAAAACACGTGGCTTTAAATGTTGTAGAGTGGGCATCGTGCTGCACTCTGCAGGAGTGCAGCAGGAAGGTGTCGGAGGGAAGGTGTAGGGAGGTGAACTTGACCCCTGGAAGCAGGAATCCGCCGTCCGTTCTCAGTGTCGTCAGCCTCTGGTCCCCAGCGAGAATTCCCTGCATGATCCTCTCTCTGGGAGCGAGTGGGGAGGGTGTTGTGGTAATTGTCCTGCTCATCCAGCCCCAATCAGGATTAACTTGCTAATCCTGCGCGGGGCTGCGGCTGGAGGCTTGCTGGGGGTTACATCACGTCCGACCAGAGCGGCAAACGGTAACGCTCAAACAGCCACACAACCTGGCCTGCGGAGTGAGGCACTGGCGCATGTGTGACCAGCGCTCCTCAATGTTGAGCCAAAGTGTGTTTTATTAACACACTGTAACTGTTGGCTCTTTATTGGATTCACATTTTGACCTGAAACACGATTAATCATGAAGACGACCACATCTACAGCCTTCCTTTATCAGGGTCCTCCCAGTCCGGGTAATGGGCTGGGATCTAATGGTTTTCATGGTCCTCCCAGTCCGGGTAATGGGCTGGGATCTAATGGTTTCCATGTGGTGACTCTGAGCCTCCCCAGTGATGGAGACCTTTCTGGATGGAGCTAAATGCACCGTTCTGCCATATTTACATTTACATTTAGGGCATTTGGCACACGCTTTTTTTCCAAAGCGACTTACAATAAGTACTTCTGTCATAAGAAGTGAAACAATATATCGCTGTCGGTACAGTAAAGATGTTCATAGAACCAAGTGCAAGTACTAACAATCGCTAGGCTAACCCCTTCCCCTCGTACAGCAATGCTAGCAGCTACTGCAGATGCTACACAATTAAGTACTATGAATAAGTGCAATGTAGATTAGGAGCGTACAATAAGTGCGTACATTAAGTGCCAGGACGTTCAACATACAATGGTGGCCGGAAGGGTCTGGGTAGCTGTGCAGAGTCGAGGTGAACTCTGAACAGGTGAGGTTCGAGTCTTTTGCGGAAGCTCGTGAGCGACTCTGCGGTCCTGACGTCGGCAGGGAGCTCGTTCCACCACTGAGGTTCCAAAACGGAGGCAGGGGAGAGTGTTGTGTCAGTACCAGGGTGGTCCACTGATTGGACACAGACAGACAGACCGATACACGCTGGTCTTCCTGGCTCCCGAGAGGGCCGTGAGTCTCTGGTGGTGAGCGGGTTACGGGGCCAGTGGGATCCTCAAGCTTTGGCTGAATTACCGCTCGTAATCAACTTGAGAGCCAATAAACTCCAGACGCTGTTTTTACAGCTCCTGCTCCACGTGTCGTGCATCTGTCGTGGGGACACGATTGAAAAGCTCAACCAAGATACTCAAGGAGCACACCTACATGTACATTTAATAGCTGCTTCTAGTAATACTATTCTACTTCTACTACTGTTACTACTACTACTACTACTATATAACTACAACTGTCACTACTATTTCTACTACTCGTCCCTGATCTACTATCTTCACTAACTTAATCTTCAAGACCTTTGTTGTTTACCCGTCACACAGAGGGGATCTCTGTGTACCTGAATTGCCCCTCTAAACTCTAGTGTACTACAGAGGGATGTCTACGTAGGGGATGAGGGAACAACGGGGGCCGAATCGAACACAGCCCGAGTCTTTGAAGAGCACCAGATCCCAGAGCTCCATCCCGATACTGCAGCCAGGCTGCTGTTATACACTCAGAGCAGACGGCTCCGTGAAGACCTCCATGACGGTGGTCTACCCCCTGGCGTGCTGAGTCTGGGGGGGAGAGGAAACGAGCCAACGTGATGGGCTGTTGCATCGTAAACATTGACATTGATACCGTGATCATTTGATGTTTGATATTGTAGGTTTGATGTCATCTATACCCCATGTTCTGTAAACCAAGTGCCCAGATACTGTAAAGGATTTACTAGGGCTGGGTACAAATATTGATTCATCATTGCACTGCAATTTATTGTTCTCGATTCAGAATTATTTTTTAATCAATTATTTCCATTAAAAAAAAAAAATGAAGCATACTCGCTTCTCATAATCGAGAAGCGAGTATGCCTAAATGTACATGCCCTTTTACATTTGTCCAAGTTATGATTATTACTTTTATGCTGCAAGTTTAGCTCAGGAACAATACTATACAATGGTGTATTCTCTTTTTGCTAGTTAAAGCACAATGAAATGGTTAATTCATTATGAAATGGTTAATTCATTTTGAAATGGATCATTCTAAATAATATTTAGGTATTTTTGTCATCGTTTTTTTTTTTCATAGGCACGTATTATTGAATCGATATCGAAGCAATTGGATCATTATCGAATCAAAACCTAAAGAATTGAATTGAATTGAATTGTGAGGTACCTGGCAATACCCAGCCCTAGGTTTACTCCCTCCATCCAGTAGGGTATCATGCTGATGCCTGTGATATAGATCCCCCCGGTCCCCGTGGGGAGGGAGGGTGTGTTAGAGCCACTCCCTGCTGGGCTCTCCACGTCTCCCTCAGCCTCTGAAGCACGGTCATGTGCATCTCATGGGACCTGCCTTTACCATTCAACACACACGAGGTAACAAAAGGATTAGCACAAGTACAGAATGGGGCCCGCTCACACGTTCTCCTCAGGCTCCAGGCTCCTCCTCACGAGATGCGCCTCAAAGCCCGCGCTTGTGTGACTGTAGTCCTGATGTGTTTCTTCTCTTCGTTCATGTATTTCTCTTCAATCATCAGAAAACCTTTATGAAACTCTTTGATTTTATTTATTATCGTGTTAAATGTTAGCACATTATGGTGTTGTAGAGTGTCATTTAAGCCCCTTGATGTACTACAGAGTTAAGTTGTTTGGGGGCCTTTTTAGAAACCATTTGCCACAGAAGCCCATTGGCTGAGTGTGTACAGACCAGTCATGTGGTTTCACTGTCTTTCTGCCAAAGGCCTGGTTATTTACCGATTTTTAGGCTTCATTGCGGAGCTGACCTAAATGATGTCCTGCCGGGCTTGACGCTAGAACCTTTTGAGTCTGATGCTGGGCCAACATTCCTGTCTAAATGAACACAGAAAACACATCGGGCCTCTTCCTTGTGGTCCTTCTGTTTCGAGGGATTAGGCTGCCGCGTTTTGTTACAAGGCCGAACGTGTCTGTTGGTTGAGGTTATATCAACCAACAGATATATCCTCAACCAGTCACTCACTCGTTTCCTAAAACAGGCCTGCAGGGTAGACTGACATTACGGAGTCCACCTTCAGACACATAGAACCTGAAGGACCACAACAATCTTTTTCTGGGATTTTATTCCTTCATAGTTTCTTAACATTTGCTTTGTTTGAGCACAAAACCAAATGATTTAATTTTGTGTTTGTAAGTTTCCACTCTCTACTTCTACACCACCTTTTTTTTTTCCTTCTCAAATAATGAGCCTTACAAAGTGTACTTTAAATCTGAACAAAGGGAGGTTCAGAGAGAAGAACAGCTGGGTTCTCAACACACCCTTCTATTCATACTAATTCATAGTATAATAACATCCTTCCTCATTGTTGGAGATGAGGAAAGACCTGAAATATGCAGCAGCTCCTGCAACAGAAAATATTAAAAGCTAGTAAATACTTTCTTCAAAATTACAGATTGGCATAAGTTACGTTTTTCTGTAAGTGTGATCATAGTTTCCCTCTCCAAAGTCCAGAAAGGCGTAAAGAATGTGTTCAGTCATGGTTTTCTCTCTGTTTTTCCACTCCAGGTATTTCAACCTACGGATGAAACGGGACACAAAGTTATTTTCTCCAGACGTCGTCATAGAAGTTTCCGGGGTGGAGGAGCCAGTGGATACGTCTCACATTTACACTGGGGAAATATTTGGTAAGACCAGCAAATCCCTCGAGAACATTCTTGGGTTAGTAAAGTAAATGTCGATGGAAATTCCAATGAAACCTCATATGTGCAGTGGAGTCCTCATTTTGGTAACTTTTTTAAGTATAACCTATGATTTCAAGGAGCAACGTGTAAGATATGAGTTTAAGACATTCAAAAATGAACTACAATTATCAACAGATTGTAAGGAAATAAAGGTTTTGAGATAAAAACGTGTTTTATGTATTGTGTACGTATCATGTATGATGTGTCATGTTGCAGTGAGTTTACCTTAAGGGAAACGGGATAACGGCTGCAGCTTTCCTACCCAATACAGTTAAGGTCTAAGGTCTAAGTTAGCTATTTGTTGATATACGGTTCAAAGCAGTGGGAACACTACAACTTTCTTGTAGTATGCTGCCCCCTATTTGTTCGGAGTGTGGAAGTGCACCTTTAAAACCAAAAACGTGGGATCCTCTTCCCTTCCTCGTCTCACGTTCCCCTCCGCTGTGTTCAGGGGAGGAGGGGACGCTGACCCACGGGTCGGTGGTCAACGGTCGCTTCGAGGGCTACATCAAGACCCAGCAGGGCGTGTTCTACGTGGAGCCCACGGAGCGCTACCTCAAACGCCAGGACGCCGCCTTCCACTCCGTCATCTACCATGAGGACGATATCCGTGAGTCTGCCTCACAGCAACGTCTACATTATACTCTATGGGAAAGCTATTGACTTTAAAGGAACATGCAAAATACAACATTTCACCTAATATCTTTGTTCATAGATTATGTATCTGGGTCTAAACTGCTTGCCAAGAATACTTCCATGCAGTTGTGTCTGTGTTCATTTATTTAAAGGGTTGAAGCCGAGTGTCATTCTCATACTTGACCATTCTTGTCGCGACGTATACATTTAGCTTTTAAAAGCAGATTTAAAATGTTCTTTACAAGATAACATTGAGAAGACGGACGAGAATAAACCAAAATGATGCTGACTGCTAAACCAGGGGAGGATGGAGGCGGCAGTATAAAGCACCGCAGTGAAAGCTGTTTTATGACAACGATCCAGCAGCGTGGCGTCGGACTGGGGCGCCCCACTCTCCTCTGGCAGCGCCCTGCACAGGACGCCCGGTCTCCTGCAGCTCTGGGACTCTGGGACGAGGGGATGGAGGATCTGGGAGGGGATGGGAGGGCTGGTTTAGAGACGTCGAGGGAGCTTGCACACGCCTAGCTTGGATCAAGTGATTCTGGACCCTCACGCAGACGGGAGGCCAGGGTAGAGATGCCTCGATCATTGTTTTTAATTGCTTGCTACAAGGCGGCCTGGGCAGCATTCTGCACCGAGCGGGGGAACGGTGGTGGTCAGCGAAACGGGGGCTGAGGCTCGGGATTGGATTCATGTAATGTGGTCTAGGGGGGGGGGGGGGGGGGCGGGTCGCATCTGAAGGCTGGAGGAGCCTCTCGTATGATGGGCTCCTCGGACAGGACGCTGGAGAACAGAACAGTAACGGATGGAGAGGAGAGCTGAAGGAAGGAGGAGTCACGCTTACAGCACGGAGGAAATGAGGAGAGATTAAAGTCGAGGAGTGGATGGACACAAGGAAGATTATAAAGATTATAAAATACAGAAATAAACACAATGGATTTATTTATTATTCATGAGCACATCCATGAGATCATAAATAAAATCTAAATAACTACATTTAGATTTAGAATGATTAATAAAACTAAATAACAGTAGATGACAGCTAACTAACAAATTCATGATGCACACACAAAGCGTTCCATGATGCCCGTAGTACATCATGAACAGTCAAGTGATTCAGGACCCTCACGCAGACGGGAGGCCAGGGTAGAGATGCCTCGATCATTGTTTTTAATTGCTTGCTACAAGGCGGCCTGGGCAGCATTCTGCACCGAGCGGGGGAACGGTGGTGGTCAGCGAAACGGTGGCTAACAGACGTTACTGTACAAAGAACAAATAACTGCTTTGCCTAAGATTGGACCTGGTTTGGAGGTATGACCGTCGATGACGGGGGATGCAGATGATCTGTACGGTGCATCAAACACTAGACTCAAAGAAACATCACTTTTAATCCCCTTCTACTCCTCTTGGATCATCAGAAGTTTGACCACATGCTGAGAAGAATCTCTGAATGTGTTGCCTGCTGGTCCTATCGCCCCAACTAGCCGAGCGAGTTCACTCAACAGCGAGTCTGGCACCAGACACAACTTGTGCTCTGTGTGTGATCTCCTCCGTCGGGCCACAGAAACCACAGCATGCAGAGACCGAAGGGGGAACTTTCGACTGTGTTCTTGTCGTATTCCACTGGCTTTTGATGGATGTTGGTGGAAGAGAACCGATGGAGGATATATTTAAGAAACGCTTGTTTCTAAACACCTTTAGTCCCGGTCCGGTTTGGTGAAGGCCCGGTGATTTGCATATGAATAAGGGGGCAGTTACTCTCTCAGACAAAGAGTGCTTTAGCCGTCGACATTGAAAACACAGGAGGTAGTCAGGAGGGAAATGCATTGTTCCCCCCCCCCCCCCCCCCCCCGTGTGTGTGTGTGTGTGTGTGTGTGTGTGTGTGTGTGTGTGTGTGTGTGTGTGTGTGTGTGTGTGTGTGTGTGTGTGTGTGTGTGTGTGTGTGTGTGTGTGTGTGTGTGTGTGTGTGTGTGTGTGTGTGTGTGTGTGTGTCGGTCTGGTGACAAACACGAGGCTTGCTGGGGAGAAGTAGTGACATAATTTATGCTGCTCTGGTCCAGAGTCTCTTGAATATTATTATTAAGTATCTTCTCATTAAGCGTCATAAGAATTGTGGTTAGAAAGGCTCTGGAGTTGGCAGCTGATTGGGTTGGAGTGGCCCTCTACTTTCATTGCTTTGACTTTGGTAGGAAATCCCTTTTAAACAGAATGAATACTGAATGGGACAATTGCTTACTATCACAACTATTTATGTTGAGCAATGTTCATAGTTTCATTTCATCATGCTTTCATTTCTATATATATAATGTATGTATAGAAATGAGTATTTTTTTATAAAAATACTTGTGGTCACTTGCGTCACTTGCAACAGAGAATTTCCATGTATTGTGCATAGCCCTGATTCCAATTACACTAAATAATAGAACAGATGGAAGAAATGAAACGTAAGAGCATGGCAAAACAAATTTAACATGAGCAGTAAATCATGATGCCTATTATGTCAACATTTAAAGATGGATAGAGGCCTGGACTATTCTTACTTTGTCATGCAGAATCGTTAAATACTTTATTCATTGTAAAAGACAACTGACTCAAAATATGAGTCAAAGTGTGAACTCTGAGCACACTGACATAAAAATGCTTTTATGACCTTTTATTTTGACCTAATAACTCCTGATTAAGGTGGATATCATTTCTCACTTGACAGACGTGCCTTCAGCAGTGTCTTAGTTTGCTCTTGTCAGAACCGGGTCAGAAAAGAGCAACGCAGTCTAACCTCCTCTCCTCCTCTCCTCTCCTCTCCCACTCTCCTCTCCCCACTCTCCTCTCCTCTCCTCTCCTCTCCTCTCCTCTCCTCTCCTCTCCTCTCCTCTCCTCTCCTCCTCTCCTCTCTCAGATTACCCCCATAAGTACGGCTCTGAGGGCGGCTGTGCGGACCACTCTGTGTTCGAGAGGATGAGGAGGTACCAGGAGTCGGCCACGGAGGAGCCCGTCCAGGTGGGAGTCTGCACCACACGCTCTCTGGTCTAGACCCCCGGTCTCTGGTCTAGACCCCCGGTCTCTGGTCCAGACCCCCTGGTCTCTAGTCTAGACCCCCTGGTCCTGGTCTCTGGTCCACACACGCACGCACGCACACACACGCACACGCACACGCACACACACACAATAAAATGTATGCAAACTGTAAGCAGGCCCTCAGTCAGTCAGTCGCTCTCTGTGCATGGTTCCTCAACGCTTGCTGTCTGTCCGTCTGTTGCCTTCAGAGCCACTCGGTGCTGGATGAGGAGGACCTTCCTCCTGGTCCCGTCATCCTGAGGAAGAAGAGGGCGGTGGCGGTGGAGAAGAACACCTGCCAGCTCTTCATCCAGACCGACCACCTCTTCACGAAGTACTATGGCTCCACGGAGGCCGTCATCGCCCAGGTACAGACACATGCACGACGGCCCATTTGTTGTGATGCTTATTTGAATCCACAGCGTCCTTTAAAACAGGAGTTTGGTTTTGTTCTTCAGATCTCCAGCCACGTGAAGGCCATCGACTCCATCTACCAGGCCACCGACTTCCTGGGCATCAGAACCATCAGCTTCATGGTCAAAAGAATAAGGGTGTGTGTGTGTGTGTGTGTGTGTGTGTGTGTGTGTGTGTGTGTGTGTGTGTGTGTGTGTGTGTGTGTGTGTGTGTGTGTGTGTGTGTGTGTGTGTGTGTGTGTGTGTGTGTGTGTGTGTGTGTGTGTGTGTGTGTGTGTGTGTGTCCCCTTCTTCTTCTACCATAGTTTTCCTTCCAAAAGTCATATTTTCCAGTAGAGTGACTCCAACGACAGCATTGTGAGGCCAGTTTTAATACAAAGACGGAAAGATTTGACCATAAACCCATAAATAATAATACCATATATAAGCAGACCGCAGAGTGAAACTGATTCAATGACGCTGGTCACCGTTTCCTGTCTGATGAGCGGCTCTATTTCCTGTTTAGATTAACGGGACGACGGAGGAGAAGGATAAGAACAATCCCTTCCGGTTCCCCAACATCGGCGTGGAGAAGTTCCTGGAGCTGAACTCGGAGCAGAAGCACGACGACTACTGCCTGGCCTACGTCTTCAGCGACCGGGACTTTGACGACGGCGTGCTGGGCCTGGCCTGGGTGGGCGCGCCGTCAGGTTGGTCCCGCAGCCACAACACCACACGCATACACCTGGCATCCACAACTAGGTATACTACGTGTTGTAGACCTCCAGGGTTATTGTAAGTGGAGCTTGCACTTTAATTCAGTGTCCGCGGCACAACAATGAAGGCACAACAATGAAGCAACAGCCATCCAGTGGTCAACGCAGGAGACATCCTGAAAGGCTAAATCATTAGGATGAGTTCTGTTGAGCTACTGACAAAAGGTTATGAAAGAGTAATGAACGACCGGCAGAAGCAGAGCCACCAGAACAGCACCGGCGTCATGTTGCTCCGGACAGATGGAAAGATGGAAGGATGCCCAGTGAGAGGCTGCAGCAGTCCCACATTATGTGAAGTGCTCTGCCTGTGTTTGTGCCCCGCCCCCTTTAATCACTAGACTAGCGTCTAGCGTCTCTCCTAGACACACTTAGGCTATTTCTTGAGGACTGATAAAGAGCTGAAGCACTACTTTAGCTCCCAGAAACCGATGGAGGAATACTCACTGAACGATGTTCTGTAGTAATGTCTCGGTGGCCTTTCTGCCCTCTTCCTGTTCCAGGCCAAGTGGTTAACTAATGGCGCAATTAAAAAAATTAAGGAAATAAATACAACCTAATCATATAATATGCAAGCTGATCTCAACATTTTTATCGTCAATTGAGGTTGCATATTACCGAGCACGAACTTAATTGCTCCTCAAAGACTGTTGTTTACTCCAGCGTGCCTCATGGTGATCCACCTAGCCTATCGAGAGAAAGAGATCAACATGTGCCCCCTTTCCACCGACTGTAGCAGCTCAACTCGCCTCCACTCGGCTTGCCTTTTTTTGCGTTTCGATCGCCAAAATGAGGTACCTGGTACCTGGTACCTTTTTAGTCTCATCTCCATCCAGGTTCCAAGAGAGCTGATCTGATACAGATGCTGATCTGACCTGAACAGGCTCCTGGCCACTGATTGGCCAGAGTGACACCACTGGACACATTATGATGGGCGCGACGTCCGAGCTTGATACCTGTCACCCGACACCCGGCATCCTTAAATACTAGCATCAGCGTTCAGTCGACAATAGTGATTGATTATTCAACATTGCAGGATCACGCCGTGGACCGTGACAGAGTTGGGGACGCTCCTGTGTGTAGCCCTGTCTGTTTATGTGTCGCGTGGATAGTGTCACTGCAGTCTCGTGCATGCGTGCTGTGATGACCCGCCCACGTTGAGGAGGTACTCTCTAGATGGAAACACGACGTGCCTGGAACCAGACCAAATCGTGCCACGTCATGGCGAGTTGAGCGTGCGCTGTCGGTAGAGAAGGAGCACTACTAGTGTCCTAGTTGATGCATCTTAACACTTGCTACCATCAGGGTAGTTCTAGGGATCGGTACATTGTGGATGTTATTGTGGAGGATGTTGTTGACTCACGGAGGAGTGATGTCTTCCGCCCCCTGCTGGTGGGAGAGCAGCGTTAGACTTTTAGACATCTTGTCTTGTTTTCAGTTTATTTTCTTGGAATCTGTTTCTTTTCTCTGTAATAAAATGGTCACACACAGTTTAGGAGGACCTGCCCTCTCTGCTTTCACCATCTGCACGTTTTTTGTTATTGATTGATCTATCTACATCATGAAGGAACAATGTATTCGCATATAATTGACGTCCTTGCACTTAAAAATAGTACTTAGCATTGTCTAGCCTCTTATCCTAGCTTTCTTTGCTGTATACATGGAACGGGTTAACCTAGTGATGGTTAGTGCTTGGCACTTGGTTCTATGAACATCCTTACTGTACCGACAGCGACGTATTGTTGTTTCTCTTTCTTCTGACAAATGTCCTGGTTGCAAGTCGCTCTGATAAACGCCCTGAATGCGAATGGAAACGCAGATCATTTCAGCTCTGGATTCTCTTCTACTTCCAGGAAGTTCCGGGGGCATCTGTGAGAAGAGCAAGCTGTACTCGGATGGGAAGTGGAAGTCCCTGAACACGGGCATCATCACGGTGCAGAACTACGGCTCCCACGTGCCGCCCAAAGTCTCCCACATCACCTTCGCCCACGAGGTCGGCCACAACTTCGGCTCTCCGGTGAGTACCTCAGGACCCCCCCCCCCCCCCCCCTCTCAGGACCCCCCCTCCCCCCTCTCAGGACCCCCCCCCCTCTCTCATGCCCCCCCTCCCCCCTCTCTCATGCCCCCCCTCCCCCCTCTCATGCCCCCCCTCCCCCCCTCTCATGCACCCCCTCCCCCCTCTCATGCCCCCTCCCCCCCCTCTCATGCCCCCCCTCCCCTCTCTCTCATGCCCCCTCCCCCCTCTCATGCCCCCCCTCCCCCCTCTCATGCCCCCCCTCCCCCCTCTCATGCCCCCTCCCCCCTCTCTCATGCCCCCCCTCCCCCCTCTCATGCCCCCCCTCCCCCCTCTCTCATGCCCCCCCCCCCCTCTCATGCCCACCCTCCCCCCTCTCATGCCCACCCTCCCCTCTCTCATGCCCCCCCTCCCCCTCTCATGCCTCCCCTCCCCCCTCTCATGCCCCCCCTCCCCCCTCTCATGCCCCCCCTCCCCCCCTCTCATGCACCCCCTCCCCCCTCTCATGCACCCCCTCCCCCCCTCTCATGCCCCCCCTCCCCCCCTCTCATGCACCCCCTCCCCCCTCTCATGCCCCCCCTCCCCCCCTCTCATGCCCCCCCTCCCCCCTCTCATGCCCCCCTTCCCGCACACGGCCCGTAGCGTCCCCTAAAACACCAGGGCCCCTCCGATGTCCCGGTGTCGGAGACATAACCTCCTGACGCTGACCCCCCCCCCCCCTCAGCACGACTCGGGGACGGAGTGCACCCCGGGGGAGTCCAAGGTGCAGACGCAGAAGGAGCAGGGGAACTACATCATGTACGCCCGCGCCACCTCTGGGGACAAGAGGAACAACAACAAGTTCTCCGTCTGCAGCATCCGCAACATCAGCAGGGTGCTGGAGAAGAAGAGGGGCGACTGCTTCGTCGGTACGTACCTGTGGGTGGGTGGGTGTAGGTGTGCATTTGGAGGCATATGCGTGCCTTTTAGGACTGGTGCGGGCTTTTAGGAGCGTGTGCGTGTCTTTATGAGCATGTATGTGTCTTAAGAAGCGTCTGCATGTCTTAAGGAGCGTGTGTGTGTCTTTATGAGCGTGTGCGTGTCTTTATGAGTGTGTGTGTCTTTGTGAGCGTGTGCGTTTTTATTTTTTTGCGTGCATTTATGTGTGTTGCGTTTGGCTGAGGGCGAGTGTGTGGCGATGTCTGCGTAGCCCCAGTCCAGCTCACCCCACTGGCTGTGTTCCGCTGCAGAGTCGGGCCAGCCCATCTGTGGTAACGGCATCGTGGAGGAGGGCGAGCAGTGCGACTGCGGCTACAGCGACCAGTGCCGCGACCAGTGCTGCTACGACGCCAACCAGGACGCCAGCATCAAGTGCAAGCTGAAGGCTGGCAAAATCTGCAGGTGAGGGAGACGCGACTCTATCGCAGAAATGCGTCCCGATGCCTGCATTTTAAGCAGTATCGGAGGAATTGCCGACACTGGTATCGGAACAACTCTACTGATAGTACTCCAATGCCTGAGGTGTGATGTTACGGCCCGGTGAGCTGACGGCTGAGCGGTTGTGTCCCCCCCCCCCCCCCCCCTAGCCCGAGCCAGGGCCCGTGCTGCCGAACCGAGTGCACCTATAAGGTCAACAGCGAGATGTGCCGGATGGAGTCGGAGTGCGCGCGGGAAGGGAAGTGCAACGGCCTGTCCCCGCGGTGCCCCGCCTCGGAGCCCAAGGAGAACCTGACCACCTGCCACTCGGACACGCAAGTCTGCATCAACGGGGTGCGTAGAGACACCCGCCGGGACCAGGGCGCCGCACGGAGAGTCACGAGGGGGTCACACTGTGGTGGTGGGAATTGATCCCGGTTCAAAAAACGGTAGGGTACGGTCTAAATGCGGACTGAAGCTGTCCTCGATGGGTTGGACTCGGGTAAGGGAGGGGGGGTTTGTTCAGGAGAGTGAAAGCCTGCAAAGCATTACAGTCCGTCTGGGTCGACCGGCGATTGATGCTAGGCGGTGGCTCAAACAGGTTCTTGTTTCTTTTTCAATGGTCAAAGCGTTACGCAAAAGTTGCACACAACCCTGGCTCTGACGGCTGTGCCTCCCCAGGGCTGCTCCGGGTCCATCTGTCAGAAGCACAGCCTGGAGGTGTGCACCTGCGCCAGCGAGGAGGGCAAGGACGAGGCCGTGGAGATGTGCCACGTCTGCTGCATGGAGAAAGGTGAGCGGCCCTCAGGGACGTCTCGGCTCCACCGCCGCGTCTCGGAGAGCAGCTCTGTCTGGCTCGGGGTGGCCGGCGAATATAGAGAGCCGGTGGTCTGGTGACCAGAAGGGGGCGCTAGTTCAATCCCCGGCTCCTCCTGGCCGAGTGTCGTGGTGTCCCTGAGCGAGACGCCTCTCTCTGTCTCTCTGTCTGTCTCTCTCTCTCACTCACTCACTCACTCACTCACTCACTCACTCACTCACTCACTCTCTCTCTCTCTCTCTCTCTCTCTCTCTCTCTCTCTCTCTCTCTCTCTCTCTCTCTCTCTCTCTCTCTCTCACTCTCACTCTCACTCTCACTCTCACTCTCACTCTCACTCTCTCTCTACCTCCCCCTCCCAGGTAAACCGAACACCTGCAGCAGCACGGGCTCTGAGCGCTGGCTGCAGTACTTCCACCAGAAGGTGGTCACGCTGCAGCCGGGGTCGCCCTGCAACGAGTTCCGGGGCTACTGCGACGTCTTCATGAAGTGCCGCCTGGTGGACGCCGACGGCCCGCTGGCCCGGCTCAAGAAGGCCATCTTCAACCCCGAGCTCTACGAGAACATCGCCGAGTGGATCGTGGTGAGCCAGAGGGCAGAGCGGAGCGTCCCCGGGGGTCCTACCGCGTGTGGGGCTGGGGCTCGGACCCTCTCTGGGATGTCCTCGGCCCGAAACACTGGAGCTGGGCGCTACCACCCAGCATTGGGTTGGCTAATAAACATATGTCACGGCAACCTCCTACGCAATCAGTATGTTGGAGGTGTAAGGCTATCGGGGCTGTCCATACTGCAGCTACTCGCTCGTCTGAGGTGCATCATGGGACATGTAGTCACTGGTGAAACACGGATGTCAATTATGTGAATCCACAGAAGCCTGTTCCATTTGAGCGGCCTATAGGATTTGCAGTGATCTGGTGTGTGTGTGTGTGTGTGTGTGTGTGTGTGTGTGTGTGTGTGTGTGTGTGTGTGTGTGTGTGTGTGTGTGTGTGTGTGTGTGTGTGTGTGTGTGTGTGTGTGTGTGTGTGTGTGTGTGTGTGTGTGTGTGTGTGTGTGTGTTACAGGCCTACTGGTGGGCTGTGCTCCTGATGGGTATCGCTCTCATCATGCTCATGGCCGGCTTCATCAAGATCTGCAGCGTCCACACGCCCAGCAGCAACCCCAAGCTGCCGCCCCCCAAACCTCTGCCAGGTGCAGGTAACACTCGCGCCCGGACCGTACACGCCTCAGGGGGTGCGTGGAGGGAACGCGCATCATTGGGTGGCGAAGTGGGGATCGTCTGGGTGTTACCAAGTGCAGTTTGTCCACTAGCTGGCTTCACGAAAAACTGCAACATGTTGATGAAAAGAAAATGGTTGATCAGAGGTCCTTTGATTGACCCCACGGTGACCAAAGCGCCACGGAAGTCGACGTTGTGTGAGGCGTGCTTTCACACTTCGCGCTGCGTTCCCTGCGTCTCGCCACTATCCACAAAAGATGTTTCTGTCCCTCTAGGAACGTTAAATCGGAGGAGGCGTGCCAACCAGCAGCGGCAGCCGGGGCCACCCAGAGAGAACTACCAGATGGCCCCCATGCGGTCCTGAGGGGCCCAGCCTGCTGCCTTGGTCCTCCTCAGTGCCTCCGAGGGAGCACTTCAGTCCAAAGAGTTCACCCACACACAGACTACCGCAGGACTATGACCTGTTCTCCAGCTTCAACAGGGGGGGGCGCCGCCTTCGGGACCGCCTCCCCCTGCGCCCCTTTCGCTTGGCGCGCCCCCCCCCCCCCCCCCCCCCCCCACGCCGGAGAGGAGCCCTGCATCCAGGGGTATCTCCGTCTCCTCCTGGGAGCAGTGAAGCCTCTCTCCCCCTCGTGTTGCACACTACTGTCTTCTCCTTCTTCTTCTTTCTAGCCTGAATTCTGCCACAGTCAGCATGACAACTGCTTCCTGGGTTTTGGCCGCCAATCAACAAGACATTGCGTACAAAAAAAGATTTATAGAGAACTATTTTGCCAATTTGACATGATTTTACACCGCGAGCTGAGAATTGTACCTTTGTAGCTCCAACGCCGATAGTCTTTCTTTGTGCAGATAATACCGATTCGTTTTTTTCTCGTACGGAAGACATTTCTCTGCTGTCTAGTGAAGATCATTTACTGTTCACCATCTCAGGATTAAAAAAGCAAAAACAGCGTAAGCATGAGAGTAGGGGGAGCTGCATGTGGGACGTCCCGGGCAGAGAGTCACCCTGGGAGACGGGCAGACAGTCTTCCAGGGCCGACTTCCGACCTTCTTCTGCTAAGGATTGTATACTCTGGATGCTCTGGGAGGGGGGGGGGGGGGGGGGATGTGTTTTACTGGGTTTAGTCTGTGTGTTCGTTGGGGGGTTGGGATAACTGAATCTAGCAGAAACAGAATATTAAAGTCACTAGACCTGAGTTCAGAATTGCAGCGCAGCGTTTGTATATCTTAACATGTGTCTGGGTGCGATGTGTCTACGATCGTTGTCATGCAGCAATGTTTACAGTAAGGCCATGCTTAGATTGACAAAAAAAGGCTCTCTTTCCTTTTGCTTGATTGTAATACAACTACCTTCCCTTGAGGCTCTCCTGATTCCTCTGAAGACCACTTGGCCTCCTGTCCTCTAAGGAGGCTGGGGTTCATGAGACCGAACGGCCAAACTGTTATTGGTGCTATTCTTTGCTATGCTTTTCTTGGATAAGAGATTTAAATATTTTCTACTCTATTTGCGACTATTTAAGTTTGGGCCGCTTGCTATATGATTTTCCCATTCTGTTGATTTTCTTCCTCTGAGATAGTAAAATATTGCACTGAAATATGAGAGATGTAAATTGAGTATTCAAGATCAAATCAGCTCCGCGCGCCTGTCTGGTTTTAATGTCTGCTGTTCTAAGTTTGAACAAGTTTCATTCTAAATTCTGTTCTTTTTATTCTGGCTGTTAATTTCATTAGTTTTTCCTTTTTTAAGTTTTGTGCATACAGGTACATCGCATGCTTGCATAATTGCATGTACTTGTCACACATTCATTAAATATACTTGGTGAAAATCGAACTAATGGGCTTTTGCTATTTCCCGAATGTCTTCCCTTGCTCTTTCAACATTTTTAATTCTTCATTAGACTCATTTATAATTGTTGGACAGGCCTCTTCAGTCCATACCCATATTTGAGGTGAGCCTTAATACAGAGCATTCATTTAATAAATGAATATCAACCAATGACTTGCATTGTTATGCATCTGCCCCGACCTTGCTGTCCTGCCATTAGGCAAGGCATGAGAATGTGTTCTATTTCATTCTTACTGACCGCCAGAGGCAGTGCTTAACACTGGATGTTATCCATCGCGCATGCGCAGGTCGAGTATTTAATATCAACAAAGTCACACGTGACCGGGGATGACGTCGGGCCGCCCGTCTATATAAGGCCACGTCACTCTCCAAGATGTCCCTTGTATCTTCTCGCAGTAGCGAATACAGGTTTAGAGTAAGAGATAAGCTTGAATAAAAGCAATATAAGCCGGTGACTCTTTGCTGGTAGCCCTGCAACCGCATGGTTGGAGCCACGAATTCGTCCTCCAAGGGCTGCGATTAGTCACGCTCGGCTTTGTTTTGAACGCCGCATACCGGTGTTTTCGCCGGTGAGCTCGGCTCACGCTAGACTAACACAGCGTCTTCATCAGCTGTAGCGAGGCTGCTAAGGTAAGTATTCTCTCTGTGTTAGCTTTAAAGTTAAGTAAGATAAGGGGATTCTGTTTTCGGCACCCGCTTAAGCTTACGTTTTGTTTTGTTTGCCTCGCTGCATCGGAGATTGCCATTACCGGCGTCTGCTGCCTTTTGTGGCAACTTTCGTTTAAGTTAATTAAAGGCTCCCAGAGTGTTTTCGCTCGTTAGAGCGTGTACTCCCTTATTTGGAATTAAAGAGCAGAAGCTCCCCATTACGGTTGAGGCTAATGGGTAAATAAGAAAAATTAATTCATTTTGAAAAAAAGAAAACAGAACTCTGTTTTAGTTTGAGTTTCTTACGTTGAGCAGTTTGCTGCACTTTTGTTAAATTATTACTGTTGGGTGCTTTCGCCCATTAGTAACTACTTTACTCTGGGAAAATACTATTTTTTGATAGCTTATTTCCCCCAACATGTTAGGCTCACATGGTTGCCGCACTTGCATGGCTCCACTGCTAGCCCTAGATGGGCATGATGAATGCCCCGCATGCCTCGGTGTGGTCCACCTGAGAGAGGGGCTGTCCGACAGTCAGTGTATGAATTGCAGTTTCATGCCACATGGGCTGAAAGTGGCAAGACTAGCCGAGGTGGAAGGACCTCAGGTTGAAGGTGAGCTTCCCCCGCCTGGAAGAGAACCAGTGGTACGAGTACGCTCCCCACCCAGGGCTGCCCCGCCCAGGAAGAAGGCTAGGAAGGCTGACGGTTATGCTGCCAAAGCTAGTGTGGACAAGCTAGTGTCAGAGTTCGCTGAGATTAAGAGTTTGCTCTATAACCTTCAGCCAGTCAGTTTGGCGTCAATCTCTCAGGCTGAGGCTCCAACTACACCAGAATGGGACGGAGATGCTCTGTCTACGAGGGCTTCCTGTAGCCAGTTCTATGAAGACAGGCCGGGACAGGGCGAGGTAGAGGCTTCTACCCAGGCTTCTGAAGGCGGCTCCCAACATGTAGGGAGTGGGTCTAGGGCAGGCTCAGAAGCTTCCCCGGCCACGGTTAAGCCAGTGGTCCGAATGGCACTGGCACGCTTAGGGTTGGATGAGGCTCCAGCAGATATCGCTCCAGCTAGTGCATTCTTTAGGCATGTCCCGCCACAAGATACTTTTTCTGTGCCTCCCTCCCAGCCATATATTAAGGAGCTTCACAGATGCTGGCCAGACCCCAGATCTCTATCTCATCACACCAGTGACAGCAGGGCCTTGGCTTCAATGCAGAATGCCAGCAAGCATGGACTTGACCGAATGCCAGCCGTAGAGCCGACCATTGCTTCCCTCATTGTGGCACCAGAAGAGGTGTTGAGGCCGAATGCTCGCTGTCCCAGGCCACAGTGTCGCATCACTGATGACCTGTTAACAAAGTGCTACGACACAGCGGCACGTATGGGCCGTATCGGGAACTCCTTGTCCCATTTGATATTGGCCCTGTCTCAGTCCTTGCAATCATCCAGTGCAGATGCTTCAGTGCAGAGTCTAAGTGACACGTCTTTGCAGGCATTTGCCTTCATGACCAGAGAGCTTGGTAGGCTGATGGCGTCGCTTACGCTGGCTCGCCGCCAGGTATGGCTGGCCCAGTCCCCATTATCAGAGCCATGCCGGAGGACCCTTCGCACTCTCCCCGTAGTTCCGGGAGAGCTGTTTGGCCCAGCAGCACAACAGGCCTTGGATCGTAGCATCCAGGCTAACCAGACACGGCAGCAGTTTGCTTGCCTTCGGGGAGCTGCATCCCAACCGAGGCAGCAGCCTCCACAAGGTTATGGCACCAATCGTCCTCTGCCGCTAGCACGTCCTAGTGGTTATTCCAGGACCTCACCAGCTCCTGAGCGACCCTATCAACCCCGTCGGGCTCCCACAAGGCCAGCACCACAGGCACAGAGGGGTCGGGGGTCGGGGTTTCCCCCCTCCAGGCCCCCAAGAGGGCGTGGGGGCAGGTACTGACGGCTCATGGCCGGGCGTCGGGCGCTTCACCCAGCAGCACCTAATCTGCTGGGGAAGTTGCACTACAGACCCTTGGGTGGTGACCACGCTTTCCCAAGGGTACAATCTCCAATTCCGACGCCGGCCCCCAGTTTTCAGGGGGATCAGACTGACTACAGTCAGCGATCCCACAAGGCGACAGGCCCTCAGCCAGGAGGTATCCACCCTCCTGGAGAAGAAGGCCATCGAGATCGTAGATCCTCAGACACAGCAAGGTGGGTTTTACTCAGTGTATTTTTTAGTTCCAAAAAAAGAGGGTGGGTTTCGCCCTATACTGGACTTACGAGGGCTGAACAGTTTTCTGAAAGTATTGCCCTTTCACATGCTAAAGACAGCGGAAGTGCTCCAGGCCGTCGCACGGCAAAGCTGGTTCACATCAATAGATCTAAAGGATGCATACTTTCACGTCCCGATAGCACCACATCACAGGCCATACCTGCGCTTTGCATTCGAAGGGCGGGCCTACCAGTACAGGGTCCTCCCATTCGGGTTATCCCTAGCCCCACGGATCTTCACAAGGTGCATGCGGGCAGCGCTCGCACCAATGCAAGCCACCGGAATACAAATCCTCCCTTATCTGGACGATTGGCTTATTTGCGCTCCAACCCGGCAACAGGCAGAGCAGAACACCACAGCCCTCCTAGGCCATGTGGGAAGGTTGGGTCTTACAGTCAACTACTGCAAAAGTTGTCTAATACCCAGCCAACAGGTATTATTCCTTGGCATAACCCTGGACTCCGTCCAAATGCTTGCCTTCCCGTCTCCACGGCGGGTAGAGGCCATACTCCAGATCCTCCTGCATTTTCGGGAGGACAGGAGGGTAAGGTACAGCCTTTTTCTCAGGCTGTTGGGAATGTTGACGTCAGTAACGTCAATAGTGCCACTGGGCCTCCTTCACTTGCGGCCGTTCCAAGTTTGGACCAATGGCCTCCACTTAGATCCAAGGTTGCACGGATCCAGGAAGGTCAGGGTGTCCAGTCAATGCCTCCTGGCATTACAACCCTGGAGACGCAGGGCATATCTTGCCAAAGGTGTCGCACTAGGTTCGATCCCCTCACGCCGCGAAGTGGTGGTGACCGATGCTTCGCTCTCTGGCTGGGGGGCAGTGTGGCAGCACAGGGCAGTGAGAGGGCTCTGGAGTGCGCCGCACAGGACACAGCACATAAATGTGCTCGAGCTCCGTGCTATTTATTTAGCGCTCCACCAATTCCTGCCATACTTGAGGGGCAGACATGTTCTGGTACGATGCGACAACAAGTCAGCTGTCTACAATGTGAACCACCAAGGGGGCACAAGGTCGGCTCAGTCATTACAGGTTGCACAGCAACTTCTTGTATGGGCTCTCCCTTACTTTTCCAGCCTCAGGGCTATGTACCTTCCAGGGCCACAGAATACGGTGGCAGACTTTCTTTCACGTCAGAAACCTCCGTCGGGGGAGTGGCGACTCCACCCAGAGGTAGTAGAGGCAATTTGGAGCAAATACGGCACAGCAGAGGTAGACCTGTTTGCTTCAGAGTCCACAACACATTGCCCTCTCTGGTTCTCTCTGTCAGAGACGAGTCCGATGGGACAGGATGCCTTGGCACATCCGTGGCCATGTCAACTCCTTTATGCCTTCCCGCCATTTCCACTGATAGGGTTAACTCTACACAGAGTTCAGAAGGGGAACCACAGACTCCTGCTGGTTGCCCCAAACTGGCCAGGGAGACCTTGGTTTCCAGTAATGTACAGGCTGCTAGACGGAGATCCATGGTGCCTGCCGAAGAGGCGGGACCTGCTCTCACAGCTGGGGGGCCACATCTGGCACCCCAGACCAGAGTGCCTGCAGCTATGGGTTTGGCCCTTGAGGGGCCTGATCCACTTATAATGGAATGTGACCAGGAGGTAGTTCAAACCATTATGGACTCAAGAGCTCCCTCCACCAGGGCACTTTATGCTAACAGGTGGAAGATATTTGCAAAGTGGTGTGAGGTACAGAAAGAGGTACCGGAGTGTTCCTCAGTGCCAATGATACTGCGTTTTTTGCAGTCCTTACTGGAAAGGAAGCTATCTGCTTCCACTTTAAGAGTGTATGTGGCTGCCATTTCATCCAGGCACATTAAGGTTGATAGCCGGACGGTGGGGTCTCATTCTTTGGTGACCCGATTTCTTAAAGGAGCCCAGCGGAGGAACCCCCCACGGGCTGTCAAGGTTCCCTCATGGGACCTACCTCTGGTACTTGGAGCCCTCCGTCTCCCCCCGTTTGAGCCCTTGGACCAGGCGCCACTGAAATGGCTGTCGGCGAAGGTGGCCTTTCTTCTGGCGATCGTGTCAGCCAAGCGTGTGAGCGAGCTTCATGCGTTGTCAGTGAGTGAAGAGTGTATACGCTGGAACTCAGATGGCACAGGGGTGGCACTGTGGCCTAACCCATCTTTTTTTCCAAAGAGGCTGTCTTCGGCCCACTATAATCAGGTCATAGAGCTAGCAGCTTATGGCCCCTCACACCCACCGGATGAGGAAGCTAGTTCAGCAGAACTACTCTGCCCGGTGAGAGCCTTGAGATATTACATACAGGAAACTGCCGGTTTTCGTCAGTCTGATGGCCTGTTTGTCTGCTACGGGGGCCCGAGGAAGGGGCAAGCGCTGTCCAGACAGAGGCTTTCGAAGTGGGTGGTGGAGGTAATTGAGGAGGCATACAAGTCAAGAGGACTGTCTTTGCCTCTTAAGATCAGAGGCCATTCCACCAGGAGTGTCTCCACCTCCTGGGCAGCACTACGAGGAGTGCCTCTAGGTGAGATTTGTGCCGCGGCCTCCTGGGCTTCAGCGTGCACCTTTGCCCGATTTTACAGGGTCAATGTAGCTGCTCACCACGCAGTGGCTGCAGCTGTTATTCAGGAACCCTCAGGCCCTTCCTAATAGGTGGGTACAGGATTCCTCGTGACTACGTTGGTAATAGTCATCCAGTGTTAAGCACTGCCTCTGGCGGTCAGTAAGAATGAAATAGAACGAGAGTTACGTATGTAACTACGGTTCTATGAATTCTGGATGACCGCCAGAGTTCTCTGTCACTCGGAATCTTGCGAGAAGATTCTGAAGGGACATCTTGGAGAGTGACGTGGCCTTATATAGACGGGCGGCCCGACGTCATCCCCGGTCACGTGTGACTTTGTTGATATTAAATACTCGACCTGCGCATGCGCGATGGATAACATCCAGTGTTAAGCACTGCCTCTGGCGGTCATCCAGAATTCATAGAACCGTAGTTACATACGTAACTCTCGTTTTGGGTGAAGGTTGAAACCTGGATGTATGGACCTGTTGAACATTGAGAATTAAACAGAATAGTAAACACAAGTGCGCGTGTTTTACTGTTATGTTGGTGTCGGGAGAAATCACACTAAATATCCCCATATAAATCACATTCAACGACCTATGTGGTGGTAAAGGTAATCAGCCCCAGAAATAATACAGCTGTAAAAAAAACATTTTAAAGAGTTTAAGTCTCAAGCACACATCCAGTAATACAGTCTGATGTGATGTCATCAGACCTGCGTGGTATCTCGTCTGTTCTGTCGAAATAAGGCGTTTCTGTCCGATGAGGTGTTTTACTTTTTAAGGTAATTTTTAATTTGAATACGTTTTTTTCTCGGTTGTCTTATTCGTTGTGTAAACATGAGACAAACTGGACAAAATGATTTGTGGTTGAGTTTTTTTTTATTTGAAACAATCATATTTGTTAATAAGCTCTCATCAAAATGTGTAAAATGGTATCTCTAAAGGGCCTTTATAAAACCACCGGGTGTGAGTGTGATTAGCCATTACAAGTCGTTTAGTATCGTTGCAGGTGTGACGCTGTTTCCTTCTCCCAGCTGTGGATGAGGGCCGTTCTAGGCCAAATTATGCTTCTTTCTCCGTTGTTTTTGGTGATTTTCTTGGCATCTGACAAACAGTTTCTCTTCTGACGCTTGAAAATGCTGCCCGTCTTCTGTCGCCGGGCAGAAAGATGTCCTGAAGTGACAAAAAACAGAAATTTATGCCAATCAATCTAGCTGATATTACAGATATGTCAGTTACAGGTACTAACATTTTCCACTAGGTGGCAGTAGAAACAAGCACGCATCATAACTGTTATAGTCGGCATGTTTTTAACAAGAATACTGTGAAAGCACTGGGGAATATCTTGTTAGGTTTTTATTTAATCATTCATATGTCAGAATGTCTTGTCCCATTGCACGTAGGCTCAGAATAACCAGACAAAAAGTTAGAGAAGCATATACACACAGAGGTAAACAATGATCATCATTACTGCTGTTAGGATGTTATGACATCTATTCTCCCCGTACCTCTTCTGCGTCTCCCCCACTTTGACGGAGATCCGGCCCACGCTGAGCTGTGGGGGTGCGGCCATGTTGCCCCAGGGCAGGATGGTGTGCATGCGGGTCCACACGCTCTTCCACAGAGCGGTGCTCTGCCACTGGACTCTGAGCATCATCAGGTCTCCGATGTCGCGCTCCAGGGTGATCAGGAAGGCGTAGGTCCGGTTACCAGAGACCTCCTCCTCGCTGGGAAAGCATTAAAGAATTAGTTTAGATCAATGCTAATCAGAATAGACCTACTGTGTCTAGGAGAGAGGCCCAAAGCCTTGGTTCGTTTTGGATTACTTAAACCAAGGCTAAGAGCAAATCAAACTAAAAACAAACATGATGGAAGCATATACAGTGAGCCAAGCCAAAGATTACATAGTGGAGAAAAGAGTTTTCCAACGTGATGTTCTCCGCTGAATTATTGATCCTCTCCTCTCCATTTATAGTTCTGTTATCCCGACGCACTGTTTCCACGCGTGTTCTTTTATTGAAGAGATGGTTGTTCAGCCTCCAGTTGCGTAACATCCAGGGCAGAGTACAGTAGCGCACGGTGAAGTTCAGCGGAGCGAACCGTGCGTAATAACGCAGGAGTGTCGCGGCGCGTCGACTCACAACTGGATGGGGAGCTCCCCGATCTCCTCGTTGGTCCCTGTCAGGGCGATGATGAGCGACGGCCTCATTCCCTTCAGATGGTTGGTGAACTGCACCTTGAACTGGTAGTGGTAGACTGCAGAGGGAGAAGGAGACGGAGAGGTCATTGTTAAGATGAAGCACTTACAAGGTGACTTATTTGACTCATTCAAATACGTCACCGTTGCCATACAGGTCTAAACTGTTCCTCCAATATGTTTTCGATACAGTATCGAAAATTCCTCAGATACTGCATGAAATGCGGTGAGTATCAGCGAGTACGCAAGTTTATGCACCGATCCAATACTATCACGTGACATTTACTACACAGACAAAGAACATCACAAACTGGTAGAAGGTGGAAAGTTGGAATGGGTCATCTCCGACCTACGTGCGTTGAACAGATTATAGAGTGCTGCCATCGTAAGAGAACCCTTCAATAAGAAAAAGTGGTATTCGTAGTTACAATGCTAGATGCTGTATCGGTATTATGTATACTCGTTATCGCCGATACCGATACTGAGTAAAGTTCAGGAATCTGAATCGGTATCGGAAAGGGAAGAATGTTATCGGAACATCTTGGGCTAAGTGAGGAGGAACAACATCATCCATGGAACGAACAGTATCATGAGGTCGGCGAGCGTTACGTTTGTAGGGCATGCGGGCGCGCGTCTTGAGGAACAGCTTCTTCCCGACGGTGCCGCCGTGGCCGTGGTGCGCGTGGTAGCCCAGCCGGGGGCAGCGGCGCCGGCGGCAGTCCAGGCACAGGCCCTTCTCGAAGGCGTCGTGGTCCCTGCACACGTAGGCCACGCTCTGCCGGTCGCGGTGCAGGAGGGAGTCGATCAGCAGGTGCACCGAGCGCTCGTGGGCGCACTTCACCGTCTGCTCGAACCCTGAGGACGAACGGACGGAGCCGTTAGTGGACACGGCAGAGTCAGGGCTGGGAGTAAACATCGATACAGCGATATAGCGTCCCCTTTCTTTGTGCGATATCTGAATCGATTAAAAACAGTTCGCTCTGAACAGATTTCCCTGTCCCTCGAGGTGCCGCTCAACAAGTGAATGAATGCAACTTGAACGGATGAGGTCACGATTAAAAAGTATCAGATATAACAATGCACATATTCCCTGTCCCCCCCCAGCAGGTGGCGCTGTGGTGGCCCTCACCGTGCAGGCCGTACTCGGTGATGTGGTGGTAGATGTTGTGGAGGTCGCAGCCCGGCTGGAAGGTGCCCCCGTTGGGGTAGAAGTCCTGGTGGGCGACCGGCTGCTTGATGCCGACGCTCAGACCCATGCGCTCCTGGGTGAACGTGTGGACGGCGTCCACGAAGTCCGCGTCGTCGGGGGACAGCCGGTCCACCGGGGACATGCCCTCGAACAGGGGCCCCGCGGGGTCCAGGCCTGGGGACGGACGCGGGCAGGGGGGTCGGCGTACTCAGTACTCGTTTATGTGCGAAAAAAGTGCAAAATAAGGAGGGAAAATGATGTTTACAGGGGTGGGGGTCAGCCGTGACAAGCCATTTGAAAATCTGCCTTTTCCTGGGCCCTAGTGACGTCACAAGTGGGCGTGTCCACCTAGATATACGCTGGATAGATCAGTCTACCAGCGTACCCAGTGGATTGTGGCAGACGTTGCTGATCTATCCATGATGCATCTAGGTGGACACGCCCACTAGTGATGTCACTGGGGCACAGGGAAGGGGAGATCTTCAGACGGCTTGTAACGGCTGATGGCACGCACTCTTTTTGCGTCGTGTGTTTGTGTCTCTTCTGGTATTCGTGCTTCCAGCCTCACCGGTAATTCTTCCGAGTTTCTCCGAGCCCCTGAAATAGCTCCCAGCGAATCCAGAGATGTGTGCTCCAAGGCTGTAGCCAATCAGATGGACCCGCTTCGGGGAGAGCTTGTAGTGGTCCTGATGGGGGGGGGGGGGGGCATGGAGTATTGATTGGCTACTTGGTTATGAAGACACAATAGTTAAAGTGGATCATTTGAGGTGATTTGAGAGTTGTATAGTGAGAGCGCCGAGTGTTGTTGCTTTACAGTAACATGTGGTTGACGGGCTGGATTCCTAGAAAGCATCATAGAGAGACGCCCTGTTGTTCAGAAACTAGCCGGGAGCGGTCTGAAGTCTAAACTGTCTCGTCTCATATATTAACCCTCTCATTATGTCTTATATTAACCCTCTCGTTATGTCTTATATTAACCCTCTTATTGTGTCTTATATTAACCCTCTTATTGTGTCTTATATTAACCCTCTCATTGTGTCTTATATTAACCCTCTCATTATGTCTTATATTAACCCTCTCATTGTGTCTTATATTAACCCTCTTATTGTGTCTGGTCAAATCTGAGGAGTGTCCTTTCAGGTTTCCATTATGTGCTACATAGAGCGGGAACATGGGAACCTGGAACATACCACCGGTTGTCATGGTTCCAGAGTGGGCCCTACGATATGGGGCCGTGCCCCCTTGGAACAGAGGAACGACCCTGTCTGCACACACACACCTGGAGGTTCACACGATTGTGAAACAGACTCACGTATCAGGCGAGGCGTACTGGCCACCGGAGAAAGATAGATCATCAAAAAGGATTTCTCCAGGTTGCTCTATATCTTTGCTCTGATAACGAACCGATACTGTAAACAAGCTGTCTGGGTTTGATCATATAAGCCAGGTTCATTAAGCATCAGGTTCAGTAGCTTCAAACCCTAATCCATGCCATCATTTGGACTTAATCCTTTGTCATTTACATATCCAAAGTAACACTTTGGCCAGAGCAAACCAGGGCAGGCACACCCATTGTTTAGACACTGAACTGTGGACTGGTTCATTGACATTCAAAGATTCTTCGAAGTCTCAAAAGGGTGACACAGGGTGACACAGGGTGACAACCGTGTGGAAGATCATTTCAGTGTGACTCGCTCCCCTGTTCTGTTGGCCTTGATTCTCTTCCCCTCGGTCAGTTGACAAGTAAGCAACAAGCAACAAAGCAAGCAACAAAGCGTTCATGGTGAATGGCCATAAACCGCTGTACCTCCTGGGCCTCATGCCGCCCATGCCACCATAACTCAATGAGCCCTTTAGTCCCCGGCTCTTTAACCCCGAGGTTAAAGGGGTCCAGCGCTGACCGTCTCTCGAGGGCCATCACCGACCTGTAGCCAGCGCAGCAGAGTCGCCACGTCCTTCCCCACGGCACGGGTGTTCTGCACGGCGATGGGGTAGTGCTGGTGGGCCAGCCGCAGCCAGTCGGTGACCACCACGTTCACCTCCGCCAGGCTCTGCTCCAGGCCGGAGGCCAGTCGCAGCACCCAGCTCTCCATCATACCGTCCAGCTGGAAGAGGGGGGGGGCGGAGCCAACGCAGAATCATTTACCACCCAAAAATATGATTATAGCAAATAAAAACTGAATACAGTCGTCGTTATTTCACGGCTGATATCTATGATGAAATAAAATAAATATATCTAAACAATTTAGACAATCATGGGTCCCCGGAAGGTTGCTAGTTGGACCCCCAGCTCCTCCTAGCTGAGTGTCGAGGTGTCCCTGAGCGAGACGCCTCACCCTGACTGCTCCTGACGAGCTGGCTGTCGCCCTGCGTGGCCGACTCCGCCGTCGGTGTGTGAACGTGTGCATGAACGGGTGAATGTGAGGCAGTATTGTGAAGGCTTTGAGTGGCCAGTGCGTAGGAAAGCGCTGTATGAATGCAGTGGGGGGGGGACGTCGATGACTAAACGACAGGTGGAGGCGGTCCTTACCGACCAGCCAGGGCTGATGACGATGAGACCGCGGCTGCTGTTGAAGCCGGGACACGAGGGTCCCCCCGCCTGGAAGGGGTCCAGGGTGCACCAGTCCTCCATGCGGCCCCCCGGGGAGTACAGCCTGAACACCGACTGGCCCACATTGGGTCCTGCTGGCGGGGGCGTGGCCGGGTGTGGGCCCCCCAGGTGGTGAAGGGACAACCCTGAAACACAGACATCTTTTATTACATATATAATATATATATGTATATTTAAGCAATAGATCACGCCAGGCGGTGGTATGTGCTCATTATACCACTGTTAAGGGGCGTTGTCCGGCCCCGACGCGCAGCGGAGGGCCGGCGACCCCCTTCACAGTGGTATAATGAGCACATGCCACTGACTGAAGTGATCTATTGCTTTTATACAACGGTTACTGTTATGGCGAAACGAAAGTCATAGACACACTACATTTAAAAAGAAACCAAGAAAGTCAAAGTAGCCGTTTTATTAAAGAATACAAAAAAGTAGTCCCTCCTGGCTGCCTTCAAAATGCACGACGGTCGCTATGCAACACAATTTAGCGTCCCTCCGAGAGAAGGCTCGGCTAGAGCGGTTCGCCGGCAATTTATCCTATGGAGCAGTTCACTCGCCGTGTGCCTAAGCTTTCGTTAGTCTCTCCCTTGCCTTGCTCACTCCCGGAGTAACAACATTTACACCCTCTCCATCGTTCATTATATTTTTTACTTTGTAACTTTCTACTTCCAGGCGCGGAGTGATATGCAAACTTTCACAAAATGATCGGGCGTCATAGCAGTTATGTATACGCTCATTATGCAACAGTTAGGAACCAATCAGATCGCTGGATTTAGGCCCCCCGTTGTATAAATATATAGTTTATATAATTACTTTTCCCTGAACATTAAAAACATTACTATTAAATTGTATTTTATTCAGAGTAATAATTTTGCAATTGTATAATTTATTATGCAATGACTCTGTATATACACTGGAAGCACATGGAAGACCAACACACACACCCACACACACTTCGTGTGTGTGTATGTGTCATTGCCCCTACTGCCACACGTTGATGTCAGGTCGTGGCCTCAGGTCATGTGAACCCTACACTTGTCCAAACACATCTTACATAATACTTTGAACAACCTGTACTCATACAGCCTGACTGGAATCGCGGTCGTAGACCAAAGCAAACATGGCTTCAGTCAGGCCTTTTCTAGCGGAGAAACTGCTCTGATCACCACCAGTAGCGTGTTAAAGGAGACATATTCTACCACCAGGTGTGAGTGTGATTCGCCTTACAAGCCGTTTCGAAAATCGACCCCATATGACATCACTAGTGGGCGTGTCCACCTGGATCTGTGCTGGACACGTGGACACGCCCACTCGTGATGTCATATGGGGCAGATTTTCGAAACGGCTTGTATGGCTAATCCCACTCACACCTAGTGGTGTAATATGCCCCCTTTAAGCTCATCGTTCAGCCCAGCTGGTTCTCTGATTCAGCAGACACTTTGAGGAAGTGTCGTTCTGTGGTGAGCGATCTCCAGGCCTCGCCGCTCAGCGGACGGAGGAATGAGGAACGCTGGTTAACAAACAACTCCATTTGTTTGGATCTTAAAAGCTCACGGTGATTTATTGAATTGATACAAGCTGTCATTCACTGAAGAAACATGCAAAGAAGTGGGCTGCTTTAGCATGGAGCAGTCCACTTTGCGATGTGCGATTGACGTGGAACAGTCCACTTTGGGGCAGACCATTTACACAGAGAGTCCACTTTGGGGCAGACCATCACAGTCTCCAGTCTATGCTGGTCTTGTGTTGCCATCCTGTCCTCACCCTTTTATCAGCTCTCAGGAAGCTCAGGACAACATTAAGCTTACGTTCGTTCCATGGCCAGCTCAACGTTTATCTTAAATCTTTTCCTCATTAACATGTCGTTTAACATGTCGTTCAGACCCTTTCTAAAGCCCCCATCACCCCCTGAATACACATAAATAATCACCTCTCTCAGGGAGGGATGTCTGTGTTCCAGCCTCACGTTTTCCTAGCCAGAGTCCGACGGCGCCCAGGTCAAAAGTCTGTGTCCAAATAGTAATGCGCTTATATTAACCCTCTCATTGTGTCTTATATTAACCCTCTCATTGTGTCTTATATTAACCCTCTCATTGTGTCTTATATTAACCCTCTCATTGTGTCTGGTCAAATCTGAGGAGTGTCTTTTCAGGTTTCCATTATGTGCTACATAGAGCGGGAACATGGGAACCTGGAACATGGGAACCTGGAACATCCCACCGGTTGCCATGGTTCCAGAGTGGGCCCTACGATATGGGGCCATGCCCCCTTGGTATAGTGGAACGACCCTGTCTGCACACACACACCTGGAGGTTCACACGATTGTGAAACAGACTCACGTATCAGGCGAGGCGTACTGGCCACCGGAGAAAGATAGATCATCAAAAAGGATTTCTCCAGGTTGCTCGTTATCTTTGCTCTGATAACGAACCGATACTGTGAACACGCTGTCTGGGTTTGATCATATAAGCCAGGTTCAGTAACCATCAGGTTCAGTAGCTTGAAACCCTAATCCATGCCATCATTTGGACTTAATCCTTTGTCATTTACATCTCCAAAGTAACACTTTGGCTACAGAAAACCAGGGCAGGCACACCCATTGTTTAGACACCGAACTGTGGACTGGTTCATTGACATTCAAAGGTTCTTCTAAGTCTCAAAAGGGTGACACATGTTAACCGTGTGGAAGATCATTTCAGTGTGACTCGCTCACCTGTTCTGTTGGCCTTGATTCTCTTCCCCTCGGTCAGTTGACAAGTGAGCAACAAGCAACAAAGCACTCTCCCTATGGACATGGTGTCAGATTTAACAGAATGGAGGAAATCCCTCAGAGAAAAGGCATGGACCACCAGGCAGTAGCTTCAGCCTCTGGAGGTGTGAGGGTCCTTGAAGGAGAATCCTACAGCACACCTGGAGAGCACATCCTGCTGTACTCAAACCCGCAGATGACAAACCAAAGGGACACATTGGAGAAGTGGTCTGGAGTCAGGAGGCGAGAGCTGATTGGCTCCCTGGTGTCCAGTGTCACTGTACCAACAGATTGTGAAAGAGCATTTATGAGTGCAGGGGGATTCTGGCAGGACTTGCTGACTAACATTGAACTCTGTGATTTGAAATGCTCTGTTTCAAACGGAGCACAAGTTAAATGTTAACTTGTGGTATGAAGTAAGTGCTATTTCTGTATTTTGGCATTTGTCTAAGTGACTTTGACCACACTGCGTGTTTCAGCCATTCAGTCAGTGTAATACTAGATACTAGAACTTCCCTCTGCAATCTTCAATGTTGTATTTTGTGTACACAAAAAGCATTTCTCCTCGTGACACATTATGTGTAAAAACAAAAGGTAAATTCCTAGAATCCTCACTGCCGTGCAGTGAATGTGTTGATGTGTTCAATGTGTGATGTCGGGTCTGGAGTTTGACAGTTTAGAACAAACACCAAAACAACCTTTGGTTTTCCGAACACGCACAAACACACTGTGTGCGTGTGTTTGTCTTTGTGCGTTTGTTTGTGTGTCCCAGGCAAAGTGTTCCAATGGAAAATAGATGTCGATGCCATCATAGACAATGTCTTTGATGTCATTCATAGACAACGTAGTCCTCGTACACCCAAGCCAAAACCTGTATGAAGATTCCTGCATGACTATATTATTATATATAATTTATTACCTCTAATGCCCCAGCATTTCTGTCTCACACATGCTATATTTTAATGAGAGATAAGAGAGATTCATTCTGCAATGTGAGTAAATATAGACAGTAAACAGACTTTCTGTGTGTGTGTGTCTGTGTGTGCGAGTGTGTGTGTGTGTGTGTGCCCAGACATTGCGTGCATGTGTGTGTGTGTGTGTGTGTGTGTTAAGAGGGTTGGCACATGCATTGATAATGAAATACAACACACGTCAATAGTTTTATAAACATTTATTTCTGGTTATATCTTCTCAATGTGGACATGATTACATTCACAGACAAAGGGGTGGTGAGGGTAAATGCTAACGTACGCTATGAATTTAAAGCTTCTTTAGGTACGTTGTGAGACTCAGGGAGAGATCAGCAAAGAGCAGCAGAAGGCAAGGCTTGGAAACAACCCAACAAAACGGCGCTTTCCAAAGGTCCTTGGCCATGGAGAAGTGTTCCACCGCCTCACCTGTTGTGGAGGTAAGACGGAGTCCCTAACCCAAAGGCTGGTCTGAATGAGCCTGGAGCTGTCTCAGTCCATGTCTGCTCGTACAGAGGCAGGTGCAGTCAACTCAGAACGGATTTCAACTACTGTAAGATGAACGAAAGCTAGGCTTCTTCTTCCTAATAACACAAAAATAAAAGCTCTTAAAACATACTTACAGTGAGTGAGAATAGTAAATCAGTTTGTAGTGTATCTTTAAACATGTGTGGATCCCATCGATCCACCCATGTATTGTAACAGTCAATTTAAAAGTGTTATTTTAACTGTCCATATTTAAAAATACATCCACAATGCAAACAAATACAAAAACATAATACAGTAGATTGTCTTGACTGTGCTTATATAATACTGATCAAATGCAGGAAATCTTTTGTGTCTAATACTTTGACACCAATACAAAGACAAAAGCGTAAATCATAAACACTACAATGCGTCCACTTTGATGGATCTTAAATATAGAAAAACAACTAAACTGCTTATCTGCATGGGGGCACCCTTTACTAGACAAGCAATATATTACAACATCCAAAATATACTGGTTATCAAACATGTATAATAGTTATTTCACATACTTGGCATTTTGACCCGTGTGTACGATTTATATACTGAATATAGATATACAATAATATATATATTCATCCCACGATGAAGCAACTTGGCAATGCTCCAAGGTAAAGATAATCAGGCAGTTAAACACAGAATACTGAGACGTCCGAGTTCGTTTATCGTGCATCTCACCCCCCGCACGGAAAGTAAGAAACTCTGATTCGTTCAGAAAGAGATAGAAAAGGTCAAGAGGGTATTGATTAAATATCTTTTTAATATAAAGGCTCGATGCGTTTGTATCTAGTCCTGATCGATGTGCTCCGATGATTAGACGGAGCGTCCTCCGGGAGGAACACCAGCTGCCGGCTAACGTCACCGTACCACCGAGGGAGCAACGGGCAGAAGACCCCCGGACGGTGTGCCCTCCGTGGAGGGGGTGAGGGGGGAGGGGGTGAGGGGGGAGGGGGGGAGCTCCCCGCGGGGGTCTAGCTCACGGTGATCATCTCGTACTTGTCCTTGGTGCCGGTCTCCTCGGGGGCGTCCGGCTCCGAGTGGTGCAGCTCCACCAGCAGGAAGTAGACCGAGGCCCCGACCACGCCCCCCACCATGGGGCCCGCCACCGGGACCCACCACCAGCACCCCCCAGCCCTGGGGGTGGAGGGCAGAACCACACACACACACACACACACACACACACACACACACACACACACACACACACACACACACACACACACACACACACACACACACACACACACACACACACACACACACACACACACACACACACACGCACACAAACAAACACAAACACATTTGTCATTAATCTCTGTTGAGATTTCTTTTCCGGTACCAATTTTCCTTTCCAGCGTGAATCTCCTTTAATGCATCCTTAACCCGATACCATAGATACTACATACGATAATTAATGACTGGAAGTGCCCCCTCAGTCAGCTCAGCCAGCTGCACTAACAACAGAATCCCCGTCTCAAAGTGATTGTCTCTGACCTGACATACCTGACAGACTGTCTATGAGCTGACACACCTGACAGACTGTCTCTGACCTGACACACCTGACAGACTGTCTCTGACCTGACATACCTGACAGACTGTCTATGAGCTGACACACCTGACAGACAGATTAAAGTGTGGGTGCAGCGTGGGGTGACCCCGGCCTCCGGGGACAGTGTCAACAAGTCTCTGAGCACGTTGACCGCGGCACAAACGAGTCTGACGCACCTCACCGGAGTGAGGCCGTAGGATTAAAGGCTCTAATCCACGGCCACGGCCAAGAGCGGAACGGAGAGACGCCCACACAGAGCTGAGCGGGAAGAGGATCCACCGAGAGCCAGGGCCTGGATGTCCTCACGCCCTCCGACTCTCTCACGGACCACTAACCAAGACAGACACGCTGTAGTTAAACATGGACGGCGAGCCCTAACGTATCGAATGTGTTCCTCTCCTCCCAGCCCACCCTATCCTCCTCGTGATGAGGGTCAGGTGGTGGGAGGAACACCGTGCTGGGATGAAGGCTTAAGTGTGCATTAGGGTCACGTAACTCATACGATGTATGTGCTGTAATCTGTGCTGACGTGGGACTGCCGAGACCTGGAGGCTGAGGACGGGTTGAACTGTATCTCCCAGGATGAGTTCAGAGGTTTGGAAGAATCATTTAACGATATGTATAATAATAACTCTATAACTTTCTCTAATTCGTTCAGGCCATATGTTGTGTTTCGCTTTTACAATGGTGGTACTTCAGCTCATATAACATATCAACATGTCTGACCCTTGATGGCTGAGGTTCCTCTGCAGGGTTAGTGCTCTGTAAAGTCCATTAACTCAACGTGAGCCTCTATATTGGTTTGATACCACCACTTTCCTCTGTGATGTTTTGCTACTGGTCTGACTGTAAGAGTCTAACCGCCTCTATGATGTAACAACGGCAAACGGAGAGCAAGAAGAGATGTGTGACGGCTATCCCCATTGTGGTTCTGAAACACTGAATATTTGATATCAATATGCAGAGAATCTTGCTCACGTTGCCCACATCCCCTTTACCAAAACGCTCCTCAGATTGAATTATTGATTCAGATTGTCCAGAGAGCTCAGCTTTACACGCCTGATAGAGACCCCTTATCTTTGCGGTTTATTGAGTCCCCACCCTGGTAGTGAACCGGCAGCAGCGAGGGGATTCATCTACAGACCATCACACGGCCTCCAGAGCACCCCGTAGGTCGCCCTCAATTCAAACTCCAGGCCGGGTTGTGATTGGACGAGGGGAGCAGGCGCGGTACCTGAACACGTCCAGCTTGTTTGTGATTGGTCGAGGTGAAGGCGGGGAGGTACCTGAACACGCCCCGCTGGTGTGTGATTCGACGAGGTAAAGGGGGGGAGGTACCTGAACACGCCCAGCCGGTGTGTGATTGGACGAGGTAAAGGGGGTGGTACCTGAACACGCCCAGCCGGTGTGTGATTGGACGAGGTAAAGGGGGGGAGGTACCTGAACACGCCCAGCCGGTGTGTGATTGGACGAGGTAAAGGGGGAGGTACCTGAACACGCCCAGCCGGTGTGTGATTGGACGAGGTAAAGGGGGGGAGGTACCTGAACACGCCCAGCCGGTGTGTGATTGGACGAGGTAAAGCGGGAGGTACCTGTACACGCCCAGCCGGTGTGTGATTGGACGAGGTAAAGCGGGAGGTACCTGAACACGTCCAGCCGGTGTGTGATTGGACGAGGTAAAGGGGGGGAGGTACCTGAACACGTCCAGCCGGTGTGTGATTGGACGAGGTAAAGGGGGAGGTACCTGAACACGTCCAGCCCCCAGCCGGCCACGGCGGTGAAGAGGCGTGGTCCCAGGTCGCGGGCGGGGTTGATGGGGTAGCCGCAGTTGAAGCCCATGGAGACGGCGATCGCCATGACGACCAGGCCGATGCAGAGCGGCTCCATCCCCCGCGGCGCGCCCAGGTTCTTGGCGTCGGTGATCGCCAGGATGCACAGGATCAGGGCGGCCGTCGCGATCACCTGGCCGATCATCAATCAATGATTAAGACGAGCAGCGGACCAGCTCCCGCGAAAGAATCAAGACTCATGGGTTCAGAGGTCACCTCCTGGCCTCTGCGTAGCCTCCCCCTTTACCCCCCCCTCCCCCCCCTCTTACCCACTTATTGAACGTTGTACGTCCTTACACTTAAAACCAGTACTTAGCATTGTGTAGCATCTTCTCCTAGCTGTCTCTGTTGTGTACGGGGAACGGGTTAACCTAGTGATGGTTAGTGCTTGGCACTTGGTTCTATGCACATCCTTACTGCACCGAAAGCGATTTATTGTTGTTTCACCTTCTTCTGACAAATGCACTAATTGGAAGTCGCTTTTGGATAAAAGCGTCCCTAAATGTAATTGCAAACAAACACACCAAACCCCATGTGAGTGTGGCTCTCAGATGTGTGCTCAACTCTTGGTCGTGGAGGATGATATTCAAAAACTATGCTGGGTGACGGTTGGTGACGGGTCTGTTGTTCTGAGTCGTCCGTCATGACCTCCGCCCTGGTCAGAGTATTAGGGGGCTTCCCTCGTTTGAAGCTTTAAGGGACAGCTGAAGATACTCCCCCCCCCCCACCCCCGCCCCAGGTCGGTTCATGTGAAAACACACTTTTCCATGCAGAACAATGATTTCTGTGAAAGATGCTGACGCTAAGTAGATTTCAGTTCTGTGTATTTAATAGTAAAAGAGAAATATTCAAAAATGTATTTAGTCAAACCAACAAATGAATTCTTAGATTCTCCGCCTGGCTCAATAGTCACAGATGGTGTTATGCAGGACTGGATTACACACTTCAACACCCTGGCACACCCCGTTCTGCTCCATTTCATGCAATATCATTCCAGTGCTCACATGAGTGTGAAGCGCGTTTATATACGCTTTGTCTGGTTGAATTTGACACTATTTCAGTCCACAATTCATGCGTACTAACTGTCAATATAATTTGTTTGACTGTAATGTAATCATAAACTTTTGCAGCAGGTAGGAATCATCTCCTGCGTACCTGATCCACGAAGCCGTTGAGAGTGGAGAGATGCTTCGCTGGGTACGAAGCAAAGATGTTGGCGGTGGCGTTGTCCCCGGTAACCATCAGGTCACCGTTGGTGAACGCCATCAGGGCATCTGGGAAAAGAAGTACTTCACTATGACGCAGTCTGGATGCATCTTCTGCGATCCAAGCCCTCCTAATGAACAGAATGTTCATGTCATCGTTACACACTCCTTAACGAGGGGCCGTGTGAGAAATTGAGAAAACGTAAAAAGGTGTGCGTGCAGGAAACTCTGGCCTCAACCCCACCCTGGGTGAGGGTCTTCAGTTCTCTCACCGTAGTACAGGGCGTACACGGCGCAGGAGCCCACGAAGGCCCCCAGGAACTGGGCCAGGACGTACACCGGGAACTTCCTGAGCGGCAGCTTCCCCAGGAGGACCATGGCCAGAGAGACGGCCGGGTTCACGTGGGCGCCTGGAGGGACAGCATAGGGTGATGCAGGAGACAGGACAGAAGACACCAGGGGACAGGACACAAGACACCAGGAGACAGGACACAAGACACCAGGAGACAGGACACAAGACACCAGGAGACAGGACACAAGACAACAGGGGACAGGACACAAGACAACAGGGGACAGGACACAAGACAACAGGAGACAGGACACAAGACACCAGGAGACACAAGACACCAGGAGACAGGACACAAGACAACAGGGGACAGGACACAAGACAAAAGGGGACAGGACACAATACACCAGGAGACAGGAAACAAGACAACAGGAGACAGGACACAAGACACCAGGAGACAGGACACAAGACAACAAGACACGCACCTGCTCCCCTACATACATGATGATGGTAATATTCAATGACCAGAGCTCAGAGCATGTGTTAGGGTAGATCATGTTAGGGTAGACAAAGGACACCTGCTCTCCTACGTCCTACAACGAGGATGGTAATATTACCAGAGTACCAGAGCCATAAGCTTATGTTATTTGTCAGATGGGTGCTACATATATTGCTCATAATATATGAATACATTTTATAATACAAAATGTACATAATCTTTAACATATTCTATGATTTGAAGATAAATCAAGATAATTGGTGCAGACACGTGATGGCTGTTTCCATGTCATGCATTGAACGGCGTGCGTTGAAAGGCAGATCCATAACCCCAGCAGGGCTATCAGCCGCAGCTAATGCCTCAGCCGTCTTCAAACCCTGACCACAACAACAAACCATCAAAAGGCCCGTCCAGATCCAACCTGACACAAACCATCTGGATGTGCTTAGTGTGGCGGCGGGGTCACTGGAGGGGCCATGATGTGTAACACTTATTGGGGGCCGTCAATTAAAATGGAAGCAGGCCTTTTGTAAGTCTTTCCTCCTCCTGCACGTTTCCCCGGGAACATAACCTAACCCCTCGCCCTCCTCCCTGCTTCTCCTCCTCCTCTCTCCTCTTCCCACCTCCTTCCTCCTCCCCCTCCTCATCGTCCCCCTCCCCTCTTCTCCTCCTCCTCTTGCTCCGTCTTCCTCCCCCTCCTCATCGTCCCCCTCCCCTCTTCTCCTCCTCCTCTTGCTCCGTCTTCCTCCCCCTCCTCATCGTCCCCCTCCCTTCTTCTCCTCCCCCCCCCCCCCCCCCCTCCCCAGGACCCCTGCCCCCGTCCAGCTCATTAGTCTGATACCGTGATCATCATCAGAGATGTCAGAGAGTGGAGGAGGAGGAGGAGGAGGAGGAGGAAGAGGGAGTTCCTCTGAACCCTCCACTACACTGCGCTGAGAGGGCAGTCATGCAGCAGAACCGCTCCAGCGAGCCTATAGATGAACCGCCCATTACACACACATGTGTACACACGGAGAGCATATATATTACATGGAATATCTTTTTTTATCACAGAAAAAAAACCCCTACGGCTCTCATTCGCTCTCCCTCGTATCTCCTTGCCCTACATTGTTTCATAGAAGAAGAGACGTGACCCTTTGGTCAACGTGTATATAAACATATGTAGATGCCTTCTGATAGACCTTATCACATAACGGTATAGCTGCCTGATGTGCTGCCATGTGAGAGACACACAGAAAACAAACGGGACTGGACGCTAGAATCCCCTTAAATCACAATCCAGCGAACAACCGAACCCTGAACCCTGGCCGATCAGCTCCGAGCCCTGCTGTAGAACCGTCGCCTTGTACCTCTCTCCCAGCTCCCTGGACGAGGGCCGGACCTCAGAGGGCTGGACAAGATGCGCTGCGGTGGTGAGCTTACCAGACACCCCCCCGGCCACGAACACCGCCATCATGACCCCCAGGGTGAAGCCGATGTGGATGGTCAGGGGCCCCCCCAGGGCCCCCTTGCTGAGGACAGCCTGGGCCACTGCCCCGCAGCCAAACAGCTACAGGAGACGATAAGCACACGCATTACGGCCGATCGGCAACACACACTAGATCCTCCCAAACAAGCCTCTTGCCCCCATGGAGAGTAGGAGAAAACACTGCCGTCATCAGTACTGATGTCGCACCGAATAAACCTGCGTGTGTTTAATGCTGTGCTGCGCCCAAGCACCCTAACATCTAACCCTAACATCTCCTTAAAGCTCCTAACCCTAACGAATCTTAACCCATATCATATTATTTAGATGGGCTAGTTTAGTGAGAAGTGTTAATAACAGGTTAATTGATAGGCATACTACTATACATTCAGAATTGAACTGTTCACAATTTCCCAAGTTTGAATGTTATGATGAAACTTTAATCACATCAGTAACTTTTATCTTTAAGAGAGTTTTTATCTTTGTCAGAGTGTGCAAATTAAATAAAAATGCTCATCATTTATAATTACTTCCCCCGCAGTGGTCGAAGCTGATCAGACGCAGCAGTCGGACACTATCACTGCTTGGAAGTTTTTAGAAATTATGAACATTTTTATTTGATATGTGGGAGCCACTCTGTCCCACAGAGAGTGGCATCCTCCTCCAACCCCTCAGCGGGCTGGGACGGACAGCAGGACAGCAGGTGTACAGGAAGCCTACTTACAATTAAGACGAAGATCCCCAGAAACTCGGCCAGGAACTCCTTGATGATGGCGTGCTTCAGGGAGAACTTCTCCTTGATTTTGGTCATGCTTTCGTGTCCCATGTTGAGTCCAGGGTCTGGGTGCTGTTCTCCTGTGTCAGTACAGAACAGTGTTGCAGGGTGAATCCTGCTAATTGTCCACTCGACCTCGGAGAGGGAAGCCTCCTCCCACTCGGAGCTCCTGCATGGTGCAACTAATCCGTTCTTCTCCTCGGGTCGGTTCCCGTGGTAACCACAGCAGGGCGTTGTGGAGCCGTTTGAAAAGATCCGTGGATTCCAGGAATAAATAATCTCGTCAGAAATATAAATGTTTCTTAATTATGCTCAGATTTATAATATATTATAATAACATATTGAGAAAATAGCCTGTAGACCGATACAATATTTAAATCAATGATCACAATTGTACCGTTTTGAAAAGGGACCAATAGAACCGTCTCAATCCAGAGGTAGTACCCCAAAACAACCAGACAAGAAACAATCATGACAATATGGCATTTTATTTAAATAAAATATCTTAGGCATTATAAAAAAAAATACAATTAATTGCTTTGATTTCTCTGGTTAAATCCCTTTAATACCTTTCATTTGATCAATAGAGTCGGATTTTTTTTTCCCGTTGTTTAGGCCTACCTAATAAACTAATAAGAAGCGGAACTATTGGCCTGCAGACATCCGTGGTCGTTCTGGTCCTCCGCTAGAGGGCGCTCGGTCAACACATTTCAGGAGTGGGAATAAGATCCGACCCCA
Organism: Gadus macrocephalus; assembly: GCF_031168955.1. Lineage (NCBI taxonomy): Eukaryota > Metazoa > Chordata > Actinopteri > Gadiformes > Gadidae > Gadus > Gadus macrocephalus. The sequence continues at coordinate 1,677,509 of NC_082395.1, read as the reverse complement.
TCTCCCAGTTGGTCTTATCTTCCGTTTGCTTTGCTTTGTGAAAAAGTGTGGCGACAAGGGAAGGATGTTTCACATTAATCAATGTCAATGTCTTCTTTGATGTGAAGCAGACACTTCCAGAGTGTCAATCCTGCTGTGAAGAAAGGTTGACGTGATGACGGAGAAAACGCATCCAGGGGAATGTGTAAATGATGGGCTCGGACCCAACACCCCTTTGTCCCAGCAGCATATACCTGCTCTCTTACGGTCTCTATCTCGCCATGGTTATACTGGGAATGTATGGGAGAATAGAAACTGGCCTGAGAACTTCCACTATACTGCATTATACTTCACTACACTAGACCTATACTACAATATACTGCACTATACTACACTACACTATGCTGAACTATGCTACACTATACTATGCTACACTATACTAAACTATGCTACACTATACTACACTATATAGTACACTACTACTGCATTACCCTACCCTACACTATACAATACACTTTAATCCACTATACAACACTATGCTACACACTACACTATAGGCCTACCATACTACACTAAACTACACTATATACTCCACTATACTACACTTTAAACACTGTTTCCTGTATTATTTTTACAACCTTGAAGTTCAGTCGAATCCGTTATGTTAGAGCATAGCCTGCATTATGGAGCCAATAAGGAACGACTAAAGTTCAGTGAACACAGATTTTTGTTCAGTGGTGAACACAGAGTTGTGTTCAGTAGTGAACATAGAGATTTGTTTTCACTACTGAACATAAAGAGGTGTGTTCATAGTGAACATGAAGAGTTGAGTTCAGTAGTGTAAGAGTTGTTGTCAGTAGTGAACATAGAGTTGCGTTTAGTAGTGAACATATCGAGTTGTGTTCACTACTGCACATAGAGAGATGTGTTCAGTAGTGAACACAGAGTTGTGTTAATTAGTGAAGATAAACAGTTGATTTCAGTAGTTAACATAAAGAGTTGTGTTCAGTAGTGAACACAGAGTTGCCTCCAACAGGACTCTGCGCCGCTGCAGACTCGCTCCGTGTTTCTCCTGCATGTTGAATCCCGTTAATTGGGCCGATGTTTATTGAGACCTTAAAGGTGTGAAGAGGATTTATCACCTGCGGGAGGTCGCGCTCGTGTCCCCGACCAAACGGCCCCTCGCGGTCCCCGCTGATCCCACTGCGGCCCCTGATCACCAAGCATCGACCGCTTCAAACAACCGCGTCGTTAATCAACCGCATTTAAACCCAGTGAGGAATATGTCTGTTGTCATATTGATTTACATTCGACACATGACTACATTTTACATTATTATATTTTTGGAAAGGCTATTATTTTACTGTCTTACATTAATAATAATAATGATAAGGGGGGGTGAGGGTGGGGGTGTGGGTCGGGTGCGTGTCTCCCCTCCTCAGATCCGAGTCCTTTATGTAAATGCACAAATGTATTCCAAAAGGACAGCCCTTCTTTCTCTCGGCCCAATCAAAACGGACTTCGACAGACACCTGGCTATAAACCGAGCCGGGACTCCAAAGTCCCGACCAGAAGCCTCCTTAAAGCCGCCGTTACGCACCGGTCCTATCAGACGTCATGACCTCCAGCGCCAAGGACCTCCCCGGAGATGCGCAGAGCGCGGACGCGGCCGCCGCCCTGCTGGCCTCGCTCCACCTGATGCCCTCCCCGCTGCCCAACCCGGACATCAAGCACACCCAGGTCGGTTCCCCGGTCCCGTCTCCCTCCCCGCCTCCTCCGGCGCCTCCCGTTGACTCCCGTCGGTGCGCGGAGGGGTTTCTCCTAAAGCGAAGTCAAACCGGTTGAAAGTGTTTCCGTTTGATGTCTGCTGCTGGCTGTGTTGTGGTTCAGCGCAGTTGATGATCTCCACTGTGTGTCCAACCTGTGGCTGCTCAGGTACAGCCGGTACAGAGTACGCTGCTCGGTTCTGATCTGCTTCGTGTTAGTTTCTGGTGACGCGCCCGGTACGTTTGTTCCCAGTGCGCCCGGTACGTTTATTCCCAGTGCGCCCGGTCCGTCTGTTCCCAGTTCGCCCGGTCTCTGTTTTCCCAGTGCGCCCGGTCTGTCTGTTCCCAGTGCGCCCGGTCTGTCTGTTCCCAGTGCGCCCGGTCTGTCTGTTCCCAGTGCGCTCGGTCTGTCTGTTCCCAGTGCTCCCAGTCTGTCTGTTCCCAAGTTCACAAACCTTTACTGGTTGGTTCGTGCGTTGGGTTTTAATCCCGGCTTTTACGCATATATCTACTTAGTCCTGCACTAGGGCTCTGTTGTGTTGGTATAAAGGTTGAACATTGTTAATGATATTAGATGTAAATGTATATTAAATATGCATTTTCCAGTGGATAAGTCGTGTTGAGGCTGCAGGCCCATTTCGCTTTGTTTAGTCTTAATTAGTTCTGGTGAAATCTGATGAGGAATCTGACATTTAAGTATTCTGCATATTCTGTTTGGATTGTTATATTTCATGTGTACGGTTGTTACTTTAGTCTTTCTGTTTGAACTCACTTTTAATGTAAATCCAAACATATAAGAGAGAAGCGGAGAGAAACGTCTGATTGTTTCTATTGTCCGGAAAGTTATTTTATTATATTCCTGACTTAATTTTATTCCTACATTTCCCATTTTACATTCCAAGTGTCCAACGGAATGAAAAGAAACAAGTGCAAACCGCACGACAAACCGTGGTTTGAGGTTTAAGGTTAGATTTGAACCTCTAAGTTCCTTAGGTTAATTATTATCTTATCTTATGGTTTCGATTGACTCTTGGTTAACTTTGTTCTTTCGGTTTCTGCGTCTGCTCTTTGTGCAGACTCGGTTTTAATTGTAAGATATCGTTTTAATTAATTAGCAATATCGTTTGTTATATAAAATATTAGAATTGTAGGGGGCCAGATTTAGTTTTTTTAAAACGGGACACGGCCGTTGATTCTACGTAGGCCTAAATATTATTGAACCTAGCGATGTAGGCCTACATTATATTATAATTGACCCTCGTATATTATATTATTTAACCCACCTATTTTACATTATATTCAACCCACCTATGTCTATTAACCAAACACAGGCCGTACGTCCCTTCAGACGTTTCTATCTTTTAACCAAATATTTTTTCCACGGCAATTTGTGCGCGTAAGTAGGTTATAGCCTGGATTTAACACCAGAGATAAAACAATAAACGAGGGGCTGAATACCTCTCGCTCCTGTTATATTTTAAGGTTTTATCTACAATACTAAATCAATTAAACATGCGGAACGTATATAGAAGTATGGACAGCAAATCATTGTAAATTAGGATTAATTACATTATAATATACATATATATAGACTAATAGGCCTAGTTAATTACTTAATTGACCCTGTTATTTGTGGGCCGGAAACGGTGGATGGACAAATTCATATTTCTATATCTACATTTAAAGAGTTAAAATGTCCCCCCTAATTATAATGTATAAGGGAATATCGTAGTATATTGCCCTACAGAAGATGTACCAAACACTTTACATTAGCTGCAGTTCTTATTTATAATTTTGTGTGTTTTTGAACATTTCAGTGTTATGTATTATTAGTGTTATGTGTTATGTTAAGTAATTCTAATTGTGTTTTCAGTTTTACGTTCTTAGTTCATGATGGAAGAATCCATTGTCACGTTGCGTGGCATGTTTTGTTATGTTGCAGGGATATAGTAGAGATATAGCTGCACGTGTTATAAGGGAAAGTGTAAAGGGCAGAGGAGAGTTCACAGCCTAAGTTCACTCTGTGCTATAAACACTGCTAGAATGGACTCCCAATATCTCCAAAGTGCAAAGGGCACTTTGTATTGCTGATACACCACATAGTTTACACCCCCCATCTCCACACACACACACACACACGCACACACACACACACACACACACACACACACACACACACACACACACACACACACACACACACACACACACACACACACACACACACACACACAAACACACACCACCACCAATCAGAGAAAGTTAGCATGTTGAATCTCCTTCTCTCCCCTTCGTCGTCTCCGGCCTCAAATCATTCATATTTCTGTACCGTAGTTCTGGAACACAAAGGTGTTTGGGCGGGGAGGGGGACCTTTTGGGGGTAGACTCTGGGAATTAACCCCCTCAGGAATGTAGGACTGATCCACCAGCAGCAGGTCTGTGGATGTGAGGGGCAGAAGGGCCTGATTTATGGGTACCCCCGGCCTAGCCCCCCCTCACCACCCCGTCTCTCCACTACCTGCTAGGGGAACACTCTGCGGCCGATCGCTGCCGCTCTCTGGGCTACAGGACTGGCCTGCTACTCTCGTCCTCTCGTCCTCTCGTTAGTAGTGCTATATCAGTGTGCATCTAGCATGCTGGGTTACCAGTAGGGGAACGCAGGACAATAATTTGCCCAGAATGCCCAGGCAGGCCGCGGGGGCGAGCCCATTACCTAACCGCTCTGCATCGTCACCGGAGGAGAGTTGAGATTAAGAAAGCGTCCCACTAAGGCCCTTGCCCCTTGTCCCTTTCACCCAGTCATGAACTATTCACCGTCAAAGACACTTTGTGTGAGGGTGACAGTGGAGCTATACATCGTGCATTCATGTATTGTGCGCGCGGCGGCTCTCTGAATGGTCCAGTCATATCTCCCCGTGCTTTATTACGACTGCACTTTCTTTAGGCCAAAAGTAAAAGTAGAATCATTCTTTATTTAATGTGTTTTTCTACCCCGCTGCCATTGGCTTGCTTTTACCGTGCACAAAAACATTTTACTAGCATGGCTAAAGAGCCAGGTGAGAAGTGTTAGCTGAATCTGTTGAGAATACAAGGAGCCGTCGTTTGGTAAAAACTGTTTTATATTCTTTGTTTCTAGTTTTATGTCTTTTTTTTGCCTGCTGGCATTGTTAGAGAACTATAGTAAAAACTGGGCTAGCTTTCCAAGTGGCCGGTGGATTTAAAATTGCACTCAATGATCATGTCTGAAGTTAAGTTCAGTTAAGTTAAACCATGTCTGAAGTTAAGTTTGTTAAACCTTAACCAACAAAGGACCAGAAGCATGCTGGCGTCCTTTATTAACTTTATATTTAAAAGACAGGAACTGTGCTGAGCTTTGTTTTGGTTATGGATGTGTTCCTTTCCACACTTTGGAAGCATTCTGTAGAAATGTAAGAAGGGTTCACTTTAAACTGGACTTATTATCTCAAGATAAGTCCACTGATAAGCAGGCCTACGCTCAAATGTCGGTGGAAACCATCTTCCTCGTAATTCAGATGTAGTTTAATGCAAAGTCTTTTCTTCCATGTTTTGTCCCTCCAGCCTTCTGAATTCACCAGCGGTATCCCACTCTGGGCTCTCATTGTTGCGTGATAAAGACGCCCTCTCTGTGAACGGACGCTGTTCCCGTACCTGTCTCTGAAGGGTGTTTAGAGTAAAGTCATCGTGAGCCCATTCAGACCGGGTGAATGAGGGCCCATCAATCTGTCACTGATTGAGATAGTACAGATGGGGCCCCGGGCCCCCAGTGCTAGGCCCTGTCCGCCGGCTGTAAGTTATGGCCCCGTCTCACCGCGTGGGTCACTGGCCCCACGGAGCAGAGCTGACCTGCAGTTCTGCTGTTCTTCACTTCAAAACTACCATCTCACTGTGATCCACATCAAACACATGCTCTGGTTAAGGGATACTGT